>NC_056750.1:583171449-583226449 GCF_019279795.1 Protopterus annectens
CAGTGATTTTAAGTACTACACACATTTTATATATATATATATATATATATATATATATATATGCAACAATATGAAACTTTGTAAATATATATATAAAGATTACACCTGCACGGCTCTCATTCTTTGCTCTGGGTTTGTGTTTCTTTTGATAGACATTGGGCTTGGAGGTTTCTCTATATATATATATATATATAGATTCACTACAGTAGACTGAAAGCCCAGAATATTGAATTTCAAAAGACTGAGACCAAAATCCTGAAAGTTCAAAAGACTGAAAACTCAAAATACTGAATCTCAGAATATTGAATCTCAAAATACTGAAAACAAAATACAGAAACAAATAGAAGACAAACCATTTTACTTTTCTCCAAGTATAAATATATATATATATATATATATATATATATATATATATATATATATATATATATATATATATATATATATATACAAAATACATAGTAAACCAGGAATAAGTATAGATTTAAATCAAATGTCTGGTGGGGAAAGACTATTTTGTATTGAAAAATATGCACAAGCAAAGAAGTAGGGACTGATCCCTTTAAAATATGATACCTGCAGCCCAGGTAATAAGCCGCGGTGGTGCAGCGGTAGCATTGTCGCCTCACAGCAAGAGGTTCTCTCTTTCGAGTCTCGGCCGGAGCACCTTCTGTGTGGAGTCTGCATGTCCTCCCCTCAGTCAAGTAGTGTTCGAAAGACATGCGTGAATGGGAGTGCCTTCATTGAAGGTTGGGTGTCAAGCTGGCACCTCGACACCGTAAAAATCTACTGCCAATCATTAGCAGACCGGAGTTCAGCTGTGATGACCGCTAACTGGGAAAAGCCGAAAGAAAAACAACAACAACCTGCAGCCCAGATAATGAAAAGCTGCTATGCCTTTTTAAATCCAGAAAGATTGCAATACTGTGAATGCAGTTATAGGATAGTGCAGGTGAGTCTGAAGTATTATGGTATAAGGAGAGAAAACCCAAGGCCAGTGTAGTCATCAGTGAGACAGCAGCCCTTGCAAGTAGTGAGAGATTGCAACAGTGGAGAAATGATGGCCTTTTGGGGCTTATAGATCCAGGGGGGCCCATGACTTGTCATTTAGTATACTGCCCACTTTATCTAATTAAATAGCTTTAGTTAAAACTATTTTGTTATGTTCAGCACTGCTAACTCAATTTTATTAACATGTGTACTGAGCATGACAATTACTGGCATTAAAGGTATTTTTGTAGTATTTGGTGAAAAAATGTAAATAAATAAAATGCTTAATTGTCACTTTGAGTATTTCTTTGTACTGTGTACTGTGTACAAAGTGACTAATTCTATATGTGTTGCACAGAATGTGATGGTGTGATTTCAAATGTGAAGATCACATGTTGGTACTATATATTTGTGAGCTGGTTCCACTTCCAAAATAAAAATAAATGGTTGTGGTGTTGTTTAAAGAAACATGCTGCCACAAGTAATTAGAATGCTGTGCTAGAAAATTATGAATAAATATATATTTGTTTGGATCTACTTCATATGGTCGACATTTCAGAATGTCGACATTCATATGGTCGAGACCATATGATCGACATTCGCAATGTCGACCATACAATAAAAAAATAAAAAAACACAAAAAAACTTACAAACAAAAAAAAAAAAACAACTCAACGGTGAAACTGGATTAATGCCTGACACACCCATGTAAATACAGATTAAATCCAGCAGAAAGGTGTGTGGCAAAACAACGGCACTGCAAAAACTGCTTGAATAAGAAGGCCTTTTATTCGAAAAAATACTTGGAGGCCTCCTGATTTTTTGCAGATGAAGTACTCTGACAACTGTAAAGCTATTTTTCTCTACAGTTGTCAGAGTACTTCATCTGCAAAAAATCAGGAGGCCGCTAAGTATTTTTTTGAATAAAAGTCTTCTTATTCAAGCAGTTTTTGCAGTGCCATTGTTTTGCCACACACCTTTCTGCTTGACAAAAAAAGTACCTTCACGCTGCTAGCAGTGGGCTATGCCCCCTTGCACCCCCCCCCCGTGGGGAGCTCCTCCCCCCACACTCCCCGGAACTTAAATATACCAACTCCAAGATTGCACTACAGTGCAGAAGGTGGAAATCTTTCCATTCCGCACTGTACGGAGATGTCGGTTCTGCATGGTCGACATTTCGAATGTCGATCATATGGTCTCGGCCATATGAATATCGACATTCTGAAATGTCGACCATGTGAAGGGAATCCATTTGTTTATGTTTTGGTCATCAAGATCAGTCTGTTATTTTCAGGAACTTATCCATATTGCTTGTAATCTGCTACTAGTACACGCATATTCTCTCTCTCTCTCTCACACACACACACACACACACACACACACACACACACACACACACACACACACACACACACACACAATAAAGTAATTCACTGCAGAACCTTGATGTCGATGCATGCCCTGGGAAATACTGCTCGCCTGTCTATCTTTCTTACTCTGTCTCTCGTTTTTGCTCTTACTCTTTCTGTCTTTGCCTTTGGTGATGAGACAAGCAAAGCAAAATTCTTCATTCACTAACCAAAGAAGTTTTAGGAGCAGGACAACAGACTGGAAGAAAGTTAGTTATCTTTCACAGGAGAATAATCACCAGGCATACTAGATCCTTCCTTTCCATTAGTGGTATTAATTTCCGTGTATGGGCTGCATACTACACATGATTACTTCAGGTGCTGCACTGCTTAACTCATTTCTCCCCTTCCCTCCACAATCCTCTTCTGTATTGTAAGCAGATAATTTCTCCACTATTTCACACCATGATTTTCTGACACTTGCACAGCTTTATAGAAATTTAGTCACTCTGTCCAGTGGATGGATGATAAATTTATATATGCTAATAATATATTACACTGGCTATCTTTCCCTTTCAGGTTTCTAGTACATTAAATGTAAACATTACTACTGTTGCTTTTTTTTAAAAGATCAAGAGACCTCGAAGTTAGAGCCAAAACATATTGTAAGAAGTAAGTAGTTGCTACACTTTATTTAATCTTATCTTATTTTTATGATGAGGGTAACTTTTGAAAGTTAAAACAAGAACTTTAGTTTTCTTTTGACTGTTGTGTTTGTTTCTTTGTTTATTGACTAATTGTTTGAATGATTGATTGTTGGTTGGGCTAACCCCTAGACACGGTCTGTTTTCAGTAGGCACCTGAAATTATAGTCATACTAGCAAGAGGTAAATTTACCAGGGTACTGGCGAAATTCCATTACGTTTTAAAGGGGATGCTGCGTGTGCAGGTCATATTGACTGCAGAGGAGAGTGAGGTATTCAGAAAGGCAGCATGACCTTTGCTGGCAGGGAGTAAAGTCCATGCTGGGGAGATGGCCAATGTATTGAGAAAGTTTAACTTTTGCACCTGGGTTAACCTAATGCAGTTCTGTTAAGTTATTGTAGGATATGGAGTTGACTGTTCTAAGACTCACTGGAACAACGTTGTGAAAGAGATAGTTAAAGAGACTACTACTACTACAAAACAATGAGGGATGTAGAAACTGCATCTGCCTTGTGAGATTGTAGATGGATTCAGTGGAAGTGATCCATAGATAGCTTATCTATTGCCCTGTGCAGTTCCTTGATTTGGTGCCCCCTCATCTCTAAGTTGCAAAAAAAAGGCCTCTCAAAGTTGTGGATGAAACAAAAGCTCTTGTACACTAAAATTGCAGCAAACCACATGCCACAAACCTAATAAGCAGCTTACAAACGGTAGAATACCGCATGCAAAGTGCTTCAGCAATGGCAACAAATACAGTATTGGCATTACTTTCTGTATGCTGGTAATGGACTACCACATCATCAACATCTGCTGATCATGCCTCTTAATCCCTTGCAATCCCTTTTGCCCCAGCCTGGATATGTCTCTGAAAGTGAGTTAGAATCATTATTGCAAACTGGAAATGAAGTATTCCAGATGAAAAGTGAAAAGAGTGCAAATACTGTGATTTTCCATTTCTGAGAACCGCTAGAAAGAGTGTGAGGGGATAACACTCAGGGATGCAATGCATCTTCTATTTCAAGGACATAACTGAGACTGTTCAATAATTTCCAGGATGACAACACTCCCAACAGCCTAGAAATGTATAAAAACAGGAGATATATGAAAGACCGAGGATAACAGTGGAGGGGTCTTGGGAAGACCAAAGTGTAGATAAATGTATCTAAAGAGGCAGAAGATCCTTGTCCCTGTATTACAGAGATCAACAGAAAAGGCAGAGGGTGGCAAACTCCCAAGGATGAAACAAGATCCAAAGAACCAAATTTGGAATGAACTCCCAGGTAAGGATAAAGGAGGATAAGGAAACCCAAGAGAAACTAGAGGCTTCAGGTGAAGGGGACAACAAAAAGATTCCTTTAGAGCATTGGTTCCAGCTACCTTTCCATGGTGTGCTGGGTATTTGCTGTCACCTTTACTGGTACCAAAGACATCTGGCAAGAAATAATGAAAATGGCCCATGACCAGATGTTGGGGTGTCATTTGGGCAAGGATAAAACTAAAGAAAGGGTCACAGATAGATTTTATGGGTCAGGAGTGCTAAAGGAGGCTAAGAATTACCATTACAGTTCTCTTGAAGTGCTGAAAGACAGTCCCAGGAACAGGTTTCAGGAATCCCTTAATTCTAATGCCTATAACTGAAGTTTCATTGAAAAGAATTGTGATGAATATTGTGGGGTCATTAGTTAGGTACAACAATGGGCATCAGTACATTTAGTAGTGGTAGACTATGCTACAGTTTTCACTAGGTAATCATGAAAGAACTGGCATTATTATTATTTACCTAGGTAGGGATATTAAAAGAGATTCTAACAGACCTTCTAACACCTTTTAGGTCGTATATCATACGGCACCTCTGCAAAAGTTTTCAAATAAAACAGATGATAACCTAATGTATCACTCACAAATGGATGGTTTGTTGGAGCAGTTTATAGTACCCTATAATCTGTATTAGTGAGGGTCTTTGAGGAAGATGGGAAAACTGGACCAACTGTTGCTGTATTTTATTTTCTCCATCTGAGAGGTACCCCAAGCCTCTACAGAATGTATTCCCTTCAAACTGTTGTTTACAGGAGAGATTAAAACTGATAATGACCATTGTGTGAGGGTGCATGGAGAGGGTACAATCTAGACAATAAAAGGTCTATAACAGAAATGCCTGGAACAAGAATTTCCTAGTGGGAGACTAAGTTTCACTTCTGGTCCCTAAAACCATGAACAAGTTCCTGGCCAGATGACAGGGACCATAAGCTGTAACTGTACGAATAAATAAATTGAACTATAATGTAAGACAGACAAGGAAGAGACCTAATGAACACATTTACCATATAAATGTATTGAAGCCCCACAGAGAGGTGCAACCATGAACAACAAAAGGGGATATTATGCAGACTCAAGGTGGTGAGAGATGATAGGCGTTCAAAATCTCAGAAACAAGAAGTCCAAAACTTCCTTCTAAGAAAGAAATATATTTTTCTTATCCAGAAGGATAACTCATTAAGCACAATGTAGAATCAGTTCCTGGAAAAAAGATAATTTAAGACCATATAAAGTACCTGAATCCCAGAAATAAGCAGTCTGAGAAGACATTAAAAAAATATAATAAAACTAGGAATAATCAACGAGTCAGCTAGTGGGTAGAATGAAATATTCCTATTGTACTAGCCCTGAAAGCAGATGGTACTGTTCAGTTTTGCAATGACTTCAAAAAATTCAACTGTATGTCCAAGTCTGACAGCTACCCTATGCACAGAGTGGAAGAATGGATAGAGTGATTAGGGAAGGCTATGTTTCTTATTACCCTGGACTTGATGGAAAGATACTGGAAGATTCCCTTAACTCAAGAAGCTATGGAACAGACTCTGTTTTCAACTGTAGATGATCTATTCCATTATAATATCCTTGTTTGCAGTCTCCATACAGCCTTAGCCACATTTCACAGATTAATTGATGAGGTGCTGAAGCCTCACCAGTCCTACACTGTGCCTTATTTGAATGATATGGCCATCCAATGGAAAGACTGAAATTTACACTTTTCCAAAGTGCAATTTGTACTGGATACACTAAGGTAGGCTAGGCTTCCTGTTACTGCTCTGAACTGTACAGTTGGAAGGACAAGGTAGGATATCTTTGATACATAATTGGGTGCAGATTAATTAAAGCTCCAAAACAAATAAAATAGAGGCTGTGAAGGAATGGTCAGTTCCCTATACAAAATGGATGATATGAGATTTTCTACAGTTGTGGGGTGTTACAGAAAATACATTTCCAAGTTTGCTTCTGCATCCTGTCATCTTACGAACCTGACCAAATGAACTGTTAAAACAGGTCAGATGGACAGCAGAAGCTGATGAAACATTTCAAAGACTCCAGCAAATCCTTTGTGCTAAACTAATTCTGGTGTTTCTTGTCATTTCTAAACAATTCACAACTTACACTGATGCTTCTGATGTAAGGTTGGGGCAGTGCTGACAAAAAAGTTAGAAAATGAAGGACATCTAGTCTGCTGTCTAAGCAGAAAATTGAATAAAGCTGAGACCAGATACACCATAAATGAGTAGGAATCCATGGCTATAAACTGGGCTTTAGGTTCCCTATGGTACTATCTGTAATGCAGATAATTCTCTTTGCTTACATCACACACCCTTTAATGGCTTCACCAGCAGAAGAAAGGCAAAGTCAAGGACTGCAGGTGGGCCCTATAACATAGTTAATACTGCCCTGGTGTTTACCACCACATTCTAAATAGTTTGTCTATAATGCACAAACTTTCCAGTCAGCTTGACGCAGGTGGGGTCATCCTAGGAGGGTGTCACCTGTAGTACATTGTGGTGGTTGCAGTGGGAAGCTATGCAACAGGTAGGAAGAGCGGCCATACACAGGGCCATGAAGTAAGCCAGGACTGAGTATAGAGTTAAATGGAGTATCTGATGTACATTTGTGTTTGTGTGGAGGGGATAGGACTGTTTTCTTCATAGAAGTAAGGCAATAGGGACTGTCCCCTTTAAAATGTGATACCAGGAAATGTGCAGTAGACAAACGTACTTCTAAGAGAGTCAACAGGAGTCAAGATTATTGTGGTACAAGGAGACACAGACCAAACAAAGACAAAGCAGTTCGCTCCAAGGTATGCGTATTTGCCAGAGATTGGCACTGTTAGCAAAAATCCTGAGTTGGTAAAAGTGTTTATCTGTTGCGATTTGTATTGCTTATCCTGAAAGGAGTGTTTAAACTACTTGTGTTTTCTCCTATTGCTGATGACTGTTTATTTTTTAGTTTTGCTTCATTAACAGAGACAGTTAGGATTGACATGAAATATTGTGAATGGACCTTACTTGAGTGTTACCACTTTTGCCAATAAACTCAGATGTTTCTGGGAGCAAAAGCTGAAATACTGAGTTATTATTTGATTATTAGCCCATCCCTGCATTTTGTTTCTGTTTATAGCAAAGTAGCCCATTCTGTGTTCAGTTGAATAAAATCATTTGGTTTTATGAAACTTCACTGCCTGCAGCTTGGAATTCCACAATATCTACTTGTATCTATCTATCTTCATATAATATGTATATATATATATATATTTTTTTTTTTTTACCTTAACTAGCACAAGATTACTTCTATATGGAAAGCTCACATTTGTTTCAAACTTACCAATGCAAATTACAGTCTGAACGCAAATAATATTGTACAAACCATTTCTGTAGACTATATTTAGAATTCTAGATTGCACAGTGCTGAAAAAAGGCAAAGGACAAGGACGTAACATTTGTTAACAAGGCACACACACACACACACACACACACACACACACACACACACACACACACACACACACACACACACACACACACACACATACATGCACAAAACTAAACTCATTCGTTTCTAAGTGTGGCTGGGGCTTTGTTTGGAGTGTGAAATATAGAACAGAGAGATTAGGCAGGGCTAGATTTCTTTCTGGTGGGCAGCAGCATATTTATGAACAGTGTTTGAAAAGAGACAGATTTTGACACAGAACTGAGCACATTGCCTTAATGTGACAGGACAACAGACAAAAAGTGAAATCCATTAGAACTCAGGCTGAGTTGGGGCAAGGGAGTTCCAATGAGGGGGTAGAACTTTGCTGGTGAGGCACTCCCAGCCTACTCAACCAGCACAGCTGCAGCTTCAGCCAAGGCAGGGTGAGTAGTTCATAGGTTCATAGGTAGATACTAGGCTATCTGCCCTAGGGCATTTATAAGCCTAGCCAGAGTGTATTTGGCTTCTGCCTCCCTATTATATTAGCCTACTGTGCCTCTGTAAAGTAGGTCACAGAAGGTACCCTTTTAAGATTAGTTTACTGTGCCTCTGTCTAGCAGGGACACAGAAGAGATCCCAGGGGTGAATTTGCAATTTCCCATCCACGCGTCCAGATTTTGCTTGAAGAGGGTCAGCGAGGGGCTATGTCTAACATGAATTGGGATTCTATTCCAGAGTGAGGGGAGCCTCTGGGAAATGAATCTGTCCCTCCAGCATGTCCTATTTATTTTTGTGCTGAGGTTTAGGTCCCTGGAGCATGTAGCTCTAAGAGACTTGGATTTTTTGAGGTAGAGCATGTCCATTAATTCTGGGTTTGACATGGCTCTGTCATCAGGCATAGGATCGCCTCCGAGTAGGCGGTAAGCAACTGAGTAGAGCTGGAGTTTCTTTAGTCGAGCTGCATAGAACATCTGTTTGTAGCCCATGATCCTCTTGGTGAGGTACTTTTGGGGTCTCTCCAGTTGCTGCAGGTGTCGGGTATGGTACATCCCAAAAGGGGCATTGTATTCAATTATGGGCCTGATGAGTGATGAGTATTGGGGCACAATGACCTCTCTTGATCTAGATGTGAACCCTTTCGTGATAAGGTGGGCTATATAGAAGGTCTTTCTAACCACTTTGGCAACGTGATTATCAAAGGAGAGATTACTATCTACGTTGGTTCCCAAATCTCTAATTACTTCTTCCGTACTTAATGGATTACCACCTATGTGGTCATTTGTGGGCACCTTGTTTTTCCCAAAGGGGATGACTATGCACTTTTTAGCATTTAGCTTGAGGCTGTGGCTCTGGCACCAAGCATCTGTCTCTGTGAGACCCTTTTGGAGGATGCTTGTGTCAGCTGGAGATTCGATTATGGCCTCCAGTTTGCAGTCATCTGCGAACTTTGTCAGCCATAATCTCCCCGTATTAGCCTGAACCTCAGAGAAGTATATACTGAACAAGAGAGGTCTCAGTGGTTAACAAACCTGTTGTGACATGCAGAATGGAAACACAAGGGGAAAGGTGCCATTAGTTATAATGAGTCACAGCTTGTACATCATGTTTGTTGACAAAATAGGAATCTGGTAACACTGCTGTCTCTGCTATACCACAAGTATCTGCTGCCCCTGCAACAGCTGACAGCATTTTCTTCCCATTCTGTCTGTGCTGAGAGACACAAAGAACACACAAGTCATAACATACAGTTGGTGACACTGGTGCAAAGTTACAGCAACACATACATGTGCAAACAGACAAAAGCCCGAGGTGATGCCAACAGCTTTACTCATATGCTGCTCTCAAATGTGTGTGTGCAAAAAAGTACAAGCAGAACAGGGTGCCCACAGCTTAACAAATATGTTATACCACCATAGATGTGTGCACTGAAGAAGAGGCATCTACACTACCACATTTATGTGCAGTTCAGCAAAAGCATGAAATGGCAGTCACAGAAACACACAGATAGAAACGTGCCCTGCTCTACACAACACCGCAGTGCAAAACAATATAGTAGGCAAAAATACACACAGCACACAAATACTCATCCACAGCAGCCAACCTTTGGGAAGTCATCTACCTGTGGAACTACAACATTGACAATGCATCCCTAAGAATTGACCCAGTTGTGCAGGATTTGGGAAATTTAGTAGAGAGTGGCCTAACCTTTGACCAACATGTGTCTATTGTATGAATGTCCTTCTATATTGCACAGCTTATGAACAAAGAGATTGTGTCTAGGTCTAGGGATGTCGTTGTCCCCCTTTACTCATCCCTCATTAGGCCCATCATTGAATATAATGTCCCCTTTGGCATGTACCTGTTCAAAAACATGCAGCAACTGGAATGCCCACAGAGATACCTTACTAAAGGGATACAAGGCCTAAACAACATATCCTACAAGGATCGACTCAAAGCTCATCACTATACTTGGTAGCCTACAGACTGCTAAGAGGTGACCTGCTTGTGGTACACTGTCCTTGACATTGCCTGGGTGTTGGTACAGCTGCTAGTTGGTGTTTGATGCATCACTATTGCCAGTGATTATGAATGTGCACTGGATACTGAAAAATGGCATACTGCTGCAGCTGTGTGCCTCCCTGGGTACTGCAGACTGCACTGCCTACTTCTTCATTGTAACACTATGCATCATGCAGCATGCTAGAAAGATCCTGCAGGCTGTATCAATGGCATACTGCTGTGTCCGCAGACATGTCTAGGCAGTGGAATTGCACTTTAAGCAGATGAAATACTCACTACACTAAATTGCTGATATGGGCAGAAGTGATGTTAAATTGGTGTTCATCCATATTTTGTGGGTTCCATGCAGCTGCCACCATCTAGATGTGAATAAGGTCTCTTGCATCACCTACAACAGTAGGGGTAACAGGGAGGGTATGAGGCAGGTATACATACCTTGCATGGCTATAAATGTGTGGGTTTATACTTGCACTTACCTACTGGGTGTTCACACTGTGTGCAGACACAGACATGGTGTTGTACCAGTGTGCCTGCACTTACCTGCTAGGTGCCCCTGTGGAATGTCTGTGTGCAGGAGGTGGTGATACAGATGACTTGCATGCTATTTGTTGGGGTCATGATAACACATTGGTTATGATCCCTAGTGCGTTACATCCTAACTGCAAGCTGACAGAAAACTAGTCCTTGTTGACATAACTATGTGGGCTTTGGGTAGTGGATTTATTGCCATGGGTGTACAAGCTATGTCTCCCAATACTTCCAGGAGGTGGCCAGTGTCATAACACTTACAAAACGTAATGATTCCCTCTCTATGTCTCCCCTGCCATGTTGGGGAAACAGATGTACTCTTGCATATATGTCAGCATTTTATTAAGAAACATGCTGAGTTTTCCTCAAAACTAAACCTGTAAAATTCCCACGGTGTTCCTAATTTGTCTCTGAAAGATCCCTTTAGATACAATGGTAAGATCTGCACAACTAGGATCCCTTGGTAAGGGAAGGCCAGACATTCCCCTATATTTAGGTTTTGAGCCATACAGGTAAACCAAAAGCCATATACTATCTCCTTCAAGTTGGAGATGGCCCATGAGCAGATAATTTGACATCTGATGTAGTGTAATTCTATGCCTATATCTTTTTCTATCATGCCACCTGTTTCTGAAATACACCCTAGGTGGCCAGCAGATATGCTAATATGTAACATTTGCTGCTACTTATGACATTACTGCTGCCAACATCTGCACCAGATGCAACTCTGAAAAGTTTCAGTATACTTTTAGATTTTATTCTCAGACATACCTAATTGCAAGACTTTGCACCTGACAACTGTGAATCACACACTACTTTCAGTGATTTTTATTTGCATTTTATTGTATTCCCTTTACACAGAACCTGATTTGGATGTCATTATGTGCCCTTTGCATGTCCCTCTTTCTGTGCATTTTCACACAATACCATAGAATACTACACCAATCGACTACAAACACTGGCCATGATTTCAAGTAAAAGGCTTATTCATTAACATGCTTGCAATACGTACTGCTAAATATAAAACATAATGATGCAAAAATCATAACCAGCTTGCATTTTCTCAATTGCTCAATCCATATTAGGAAGTACTGTACTTGCCAAGGCACAGACAATGCTAAGCACATGTAAAAAATTTGTATAGCACAGTTATAATGTATAGTTTGCCTGCAATAACTCAATGTTAATTAAATGTTTTAGAAATAAGGTGCATGCTAACTTGAATAAAGTTGCTGTAAATAAATACACAGGTCTTCCCTTCGTTTGCTGTTCTTAGCTGTTTTGAGATTCAAGCCTTTACGTGATGGAAATGAGCACTAAGCATGCCTTATTAGCCATGTACTCAAGGGAAAGCTTTCAAGTGAGGACAGAGAGGACATCTGCCTTATGAGTTACACATATGCATATGTCAGTGCCACTGACAACAGGAGCAAGATGGGAAAACAACTTTCCTTCACAAAGCTGAAGGTTGTAGGGAGAAAGAATTTACTGCTGTCACTTGGAGCATTTAATGAAATTTTAGTTGCTGTAATAATCTTGAAGATTGACAAGTTATAGTGATGTCATTGCCATATTTGCTCAGATGCAAAGTGCTCACATAACTTTGCATTTAGTGTTTGTTTTTTAAACACAAATCTACATATTCAGAGTGAATCATAATAATAATTTGCAGCTATACAAAGTTGGAGGAGGAGGTCATTGTAGCTGTTTGTATTAAAAATAATTTATAGAGATCATAAATAATTCATCAAAATCTGTCTAGAAGTTGTAACACATTTGTTCTATAGGAAAAAATCATACTTTATGTATTGACTCACGCAGCTGTGTTTTTGAAAATTAATGTTGAAAACTATAACCTCACATTCCAATCTATAATAGCATTATATTTTAAAAGAAGTCTGATTTATGCATTGTTAGAAGTTAATTCTCTTTTTTTTTTTTTTGAGGGCATGATGTCTGACAAAAATAACAGATCTTAAGTTTGATTTAGGCACATAATATGAGAATCAGTTCAACTTGCTGATGACATTGTAATCTCACATTACCTGAGAGGATACAGGCATACACTATTCATCTGTTTCTAGCTGTGATGTTTTAATCATAGAAACTACTTTACTGACTGTTTTACAGAAAGAAAGCAGTAGGCTTCTGATTAAACAAAAAAATTCAGTAAATGTTTATGAAAAACACTGACAGTCATTTCATACCTATACATGAGTCAGTACAAAAGAGCTATTTTCCAGGATTCCCCACTGTTTACTTCCTATCAATACTGAACACTCATATCATCACAAAAATCATCAAGCAAATATTTTATATTGAGCCAGCTCCAGTGTCACTGAGGGATAAGGCCCACTCTATAGCCCAGGCAACCTGAGTTTGATTAATGGCTCTGGCGCATGATGGAGCTGGGAGGGCAGGGTGGGACTCAATGGCCACTGCTGTCTCACCCATGCTGGAGGGAGAGAGGACGGCAGTTTTGCTCTTCACTTTGGTGATATCTAGCAGGAGCACTGGGTGCCACACCCATGAAGCATGAGTCCGAACAGTGTGTGTTATGGCAAACATGAAAACTGAGGGATTTGTCATACATTGGCACTCTCCCTACAGCTTGCATGAGAGATCAGTGGGCAGCTGAGAGGAAAAGAAGGTACACCAGCAGACATGGGTATGCTTTGCCACAGGACCAGCAAGCTGGCTTACTCCCTACCACCCAACTCAAACCTGGGGAATTGCTGATCTTATAGAGCTGCCTGGCTTGGTACACTGGCAATTGTCTCATGAAATACTGAATGTTTACAAGAGCAAATGTCAAAACAGTGAAAACTTTAAAATGAATCTAAAGTGATCGAAAACATGAAAAAAATAAAATGATTGTTTTTGGATGAAATCTCCCACATGGATGAGGTGGTAGGGGGTTGCCATTCCTTAAAGAAAAAAATATGGATTTTACCCACAGTTTCAGTGTATACATTTTAGGGAGTTTGTTCCCTTCAGTATGTTTTAGGCAGCTTTATTTCAATGTCTTCTACAAGACCATTGCACTACCACCTACCTTTAAATCTGTCAATCACTTTGTTCTTTATTTTTTGATATGATACTATAGACAGCATGAACATACCACTAGTCTTTGTCACCACCATTATATTACTACCACAAATTATTCTGTTACATTAAATCCGACCTCTGACATTTCTCAGTTGTCTGACACAAAGCTTCTGTTCTGTCATAAAGGTCTGGTAGAAATGACCCTACCCTCTCTGCATTTATCTGTCCTTGGCATTGTGGCATCACTCACATGTCTGGGATCATTGTAGATTTTCCCTATCCTTCTAACCCATTTTTCCATTTGCTTTTTTGTTCCATTCTAATGTATATGGTGATATAAAATCTACAGCTACTGTTGAACTTCTGGCTGTTTTATACTGCTTTTCTCTTTCTTTTTCTTTTGGAGTCTCCTTTCAATCCCACTCTCCATATTACCACTTTTTCCCTTTCTCCCAACACTGCCTTCCCGATCTTTCCCTAACTCCTTCCTGTTCTTACAGTTGCAGGGGTCTTCATTAGCTATTAGCAGAGGGTTATGTTTATAAATCTGACAGCATTAAAAAAGCATGACACTTTTCTTACATTGTTTTTTTTATTTCTTGGCTTGATATTTCTTTTGGCCCTTATTGATGACCAGTTCACTCAAGACCATGCAATCAAGGCATTGGCTGAATGCATCTTCAGAGAAATGTGTAGTCTTTTTAGTATATATATCTAAGTTTAAACTTTATGGACCTCAGAGATAAAAAATAAATAAATGGGTTGATGCAACAGGTACATCCCCCTGCAGAGGGATGGGAAATTACCCCACAGATAAGAACATATTTTGAGGTTTGCTGTATCATCACTTGGTCAGATTTTTTTTAACATAATTATTATTGTTTTAAATAAGTATGAGCACTTTTTTACTCATGAAATATTACTAATTAATTTATGTACATATAATTATACTGTAAAGTTGAAATAGTAAAATGAGTATGTTTGTGAAGCAGCAATGCAATAAAACTGCATAAATGTATATCTATGATTTTGTAGTATAAATTATTTTAAACATATTAGTTTTCTCTAATTTTATCATAACATTGTGTGTGTGTGTGTGTGTGTGTGTGTGTGTGTGTGTGTGTGTGTGTGTGTGTGTGTGTGTGTGTGTGTGTGCGCGTGTGTGGCCTTACAGAAACAGATGCTTGGTGCCAGAGCCATGGGCTCAAGCTCAATGCCAAGAAATGTATAGTTATCCCCTTTGGGAAAACCATGTAGCCATGAATTACCACATAGGTGGCAGTACACTAAACACCGAAAGTGTGATAAGAGACTTAGGGACACAGGAGGACAGTGGTCTCACCTTTGATAACCACATCACCACAACAGTCAGGAAAACCTTCTATGTGGCACACCTCATCATTAACAGCTTTTCATCCAGAAAAAAGGAGGTCATTGTCCCACTGTACTCATCCCTCATTAGACCTATTATAAAATACAATGTCCCATTTGGTATATAACTCTCAAGACATCTGCAACAACTGGAAAGGCCACAGAAATACCTCACCAAAAGAATCACAGGCCTAAAGCAGATGCCCTATGCTGACCATCTAAAAAAATTCCACCTATACTCTGTCACATATCATCTACTCAGAGGTGATCTCTGCTTAACATACAAGGCCATGTCAAACCCAGAGCTGTTGGACATGCTACACTTAAAGAAATCCCAATCCCTCAGAGACACATGCTCCAGGGATCTAAACCTTGTCATCACAATGAGCAAAACATGCTGGAGGGATAGGTTCCTGACCCAGAGACTCCCCAGACTCTGGAATAGATTACCCATACATGTCAAGCAGAGTGGATCTTTGGCCCTCTTCAAAAGGAACCTTGATGATTGGATGTGAAATAGGAAATTCACCCCAGGGATCACATCAGTTGCCCTGCTAGACAGGGGTCAAGGGAAGTAAATACTGTTGGAAGAAATAGCCAGGAAATTGTTATGGCTAGGCTTATATAGGCCCTAGGGCCGATAGCCTAGTACCAACCTAGGAACCTATGTGTGTGTGTGTGTGTGTGTGTGTGTGTGTGTGTGTGTGTGTGTGTGTGTTCCTGTGAGATTATATGACAGTCCATGAAATTTGCACAGTGCCAAAATACAATGAATTGCTTCCAGCATTTCAAAAACAATTATTCAGACATTGAAATCTACTGAACTACCAAACAATCGAAAAAAGAAAACAAAGGGGATGAGGTTGGGTTAGCATACATTAGAAAAGATGGATAGAGGGCTTCACCTTATTAATGTGTGCTGATGCTAACCTAACCCTTCCCCTAACTCTAACCTTACACCTTACGTTATACATCAATCTTTTCTAATACATAAGCAGCATGACAGGTTTAAACACAGTGTTGCTACATAGAGTTAGGACAGAAACAAGTATTCTAATGTCATATTTGATTGCTGAGTTCATCTCTGTGCTGGTAGGTATGCACATGCACAGTCTGTACATTGCTGTATTTGCAGCTTCTCTGTTAATGTTTTACTTGAGATTATGACATATATAAGTGTGACTGCAAAGGACATTCCCATGCATACTAATCAGCCCTTATTTGCATGGGTTTGTAGTATAATTTCTGTGTGTGAACACTGCAGTATAATTGCATCACATTTATCATTACTATTAATGAGGAGGAGTGTCTTTCAGTACGAACCTGAAGCTTACATTATTTTGTCACTCACTAACAAATCCATGTCCTGTCTTTTTATATGTCAAATTACAACACCAAATATTTGCAGAATCATTTAGTTTGTGGTATCATGCTTCCCCATCATCATAAATTGCAAAGCAAAATATCACAACTCCACAATGAAAACTGTGCTTCCTGTCTGTGTGAACATTTGAATGTATCAGGCAAAGTATTGTTACTTTAACTGTCTATTGTACAACCACAAGAAAGGAATTAAACATTACATATCAGCATACATCACAGCTTCCTTTTAGTGCATTACCTTTAATACATGTTGTTTTACATATCTGCCCAATTGGCTATCACAGTATAACACTTATCATCACAGAACAGATGGGTAACAGGGAGCATATTTAGTGCATTGCATTGTGTAATGGCTCTAAGGAGGTCAAGGATAACAGGATCCCTAAGGCATGGCAAGTGAGGCACAGCTCTCCCTTCGAGAGTTTATAATACATGAAGTATAGGACAAGGCTTTCAGTCTGTCTTTGGTAGCTAAGTTTCTTGAAACTATAGATTCTTTTGGTTAGGAACCTCTATGACTTTTCAAGGTTTTGTGATGTGTCTATTGAGATAAAAGCCAAAGGATGCATTTTAATCTATAATTAGCCTGGTTCGGGTTAAACACGGGAAAATGATCACTACCTTGAATTTAGAAGAGTTGCCTGTGGCAATTAGTTGCAAAATATAAATGGATTTTATGATTGCAGTAGCCATATGATTATCAAAGGAGAGGTAACTATCTACCCATGTACCCAGATCTCTAATTGCTGTTTTGCTTGATAATGTGTTATAGATGCTTAAGGCTGTAGTGAACTACTGTCTACCAAAGGAGATAATGCTGCATTTATTGGCAATTTGGTTCAACCCTTTTTCTATGCACCAGGTGTTTACTCATTATGGCTAATTTTGAATGATATATGTATCTTCAGCAGTCTTGACCATTATGCCCAGTTTGCAATCATCAGCAAATTTGGTCAACTAGAGATTACTGTTATCAGTTTTGAGGTCAGAGAAATAAATGCTAAACAGGAAAGTAACAAGTACATTTCATTTTTTTATTATTTATTTGACATTTGTTGACTGGGTTAGTCCAGCTGGGACCCGGGGAGAAAAAGTCCACAGTAAAAACATACAATTAATTTAACATATAATACAAAAGATAACATAAACATAAGTAATAGCAAGTTTAAATACAAAGCAATTTGAATATAACTTTCAGCATAAGGAGATACAGAGGAGACAAACAAGAAACAAGACAGATTGACATTAACTTTTGAAATGATTATACAGAAAAAGTTAGACTGGCTGTGAATAGGAAAAGAGTTGGTCAAGTATGAAAAGAATTTGTAATGGTGCAGGATAGAAGCAGAGTAAGGGAAGGTGAGTAGCAGAGTTGTAATAGAGAGAGATAAGGAGAAAGGTAGGGTTTCACAAAATGGAAGCAAGATAACAGAATACCTTAGGGAGATGAGTCAACCAGGAGGAAGATCGCACTAACATAACTTATTTTCCTTGAAGTGAATTTTTACTGACTTTCTGAAAAGAGATTAGGATCTAATGTAACAGATATCTGAAAGTAGTTTATTCCGTTTTTCAGCAGGGTAACAGCTATACAGTTTTTTTCCTATGTTGGTCTTGGACTTGAGAATAGTCAGATGTTCAGAGCTTCGCAGGGTTCTAATAAGCATGTAGAGGGAGATAATAGATGAAATACTGGGGTAGAAAGTGGGTTGGTATAGAATAGAATTAATTATTTGAAGATGAGAGAGAAGGAGGTTATGAGGGAACTCTGACAAGTTCAGTTTTTTGAGTGTTAAACAGTCATGAGTGGAGTAAGGAAGTTCAGCAGCAAATTTGGCTATCTTGTTGTAAGTGGACTCAAGTTTAGAAATAAGTGTGGATTGTAAATTGTTGAGAATTTGAGAGCCATAGAGAAGTGTTGGTAATAGGTAGGCATGTGAAAGAGATCTTTCAGCAGTACTAGAGAGAAAGCTTTTGTTTCTATGCAGAAGATCAAGTTTTTGATGGGTTTTCTTAATGTTACTTAGAACATGCAGGTCATATTTTAGCTGGTCATCAATAATGACTCCAAGTAGTTTGGTGTGGTTTTCTGCTATGATGGGTGTGTTATTGTGGGAAGAGATGGTAAAAGATTATTTCAAATGGGACATAGTTTTTGGTATGAATAGTAATAGTTTGGACTTCTTTGGATTTAAGATTAGAAGGTTTAGGTTGAGCCAGTTTTCAACAGACTAGAAGGAGTGTTGGGTTTTAGTATGAAGTTCAGAGAGGATATCAGCAATGGTGATGACTGTGGATTCATCTGTGTACTGGACAAGTGATGAGTATTGGGTTGAGGAAGATAATTCATTAGTAAAAATATTAAAAAGCAGGGGTCCAAAACTAGACCCTTGGGGAACTCCCATCTGTATAGGGAGCTCAGGGAAGATAGCAGAGCACCATTTGACAGATTGGAACTGGTTACTAAGAAAACTAGAGAACCATGAAAGAGTGGTGGCAGACAGATTTCATAGAGACAGTTTCTTTAACAGAAGGGGGTGAGAGACAGTGTGAAACACCTTTGAGAGGTCAAGAAAGATACAGGAAACACATTTATTCTGGTCTCTGGCTTGTGATATAGTATTTATGAAGGATATGAGAGCAGTAGAGGTACTATGAGCAGGGAGAAAGTTCTCATGTGTAAGGTATTGTATGATTTGTTTGTGTACACATTTTTCCAAGATCTTGGAAAGAGGTGATAAAATTGCTATGAAACTATAGTTGGACAGTTGAATTACCTCCTTTATGGATGGGAAGAGTGTAGAACATTTCCCATATATCAGGTACCATAGCTTTAGTAATAGATTGAATGATGAGAATAGAGATGGGTAGACTCAAAAGAGGGAGAACAAGGTTTAAGCTTCAGAAATAAAGATTTTACATATGTAGTGAAAACAGTTTTTAAGCAGAAGGCAGAGGAATTATTAGAGGGGATAGGACGGAAGGGGAGGTGGAGTAAGAGTGAGGAAGATTCACAAGTTTAGCGATAGAGTTTATGAATTAGGAGCTGAAGTTTGTGGCAGTTTGGAAAGGAGTGAGAGAGGGGTTAGGCTGTGGACTCCTCAGTATGGAGAAAATCGATATATGTGCAATAACAGAAACCTGGTTTAAGGCTCCAGAGAGCACTCCAGCACTACCAGGCTACAACTCATACCATACATTTCAACCACAGAACCCGGACCGAAATACAAAAGGCGGGGGCGTATCCATATTCATCAAGGATACCCACACCTCCAGGTTAGAGGCACAGCATGATGCTTCAGAGATCATCCACTTGCAACTAACAATGGGCAAAACTGCAATTCAAATTGTAGCTTGCTACAGATCACCCACCATGTCCCATGACCCCCATTCTGCATTTCAGGAAACAATGGGAAACATAAAGGTCCTACCAAACACCCTAATATTGGGTGATTTCAATTACCCAAACATTAACTGGGAGAACTTCTCAAGTACTAACCCCCTTGCACAACATTTCCTAGAATTTATAAACTCAAACACCCTGGATCAACTGGTCAACACTCCCACCAGAGGTGACAACATATTGGACCTGGTCATCACCAACATGGGCAACTGGTGTTCCACACTGGAGGTCAACCCCTTGTTGGTTAGATCTGACCATAAACAAATCACTCTGGATATCCACATTCTGCCCCCACCCCCGGACAAGGACTGGTTTCTGACCCTCCATAAAGTCTAGTGCTTCTGAATGATAAACCCTAACTGGGGAATTAAGAAAGGACTGAGGGTGTATTAGCACAAAAGAGAAAGTTGTGAGAGGGAGGAATAACTCTGTAGTGGTAGTTGCCTGTCAACAAAGGATACAAAGTGGAGGTCATTTAGAGCAGTAACATGCAGTCCAGCATAGTCCTAACACAGATCAATGCAAGCTAATATATCTGTGTGCAAAAATGTACTTACTGTCTTCAATAAGAATGTAGATGGTTTGGTGCTATTGAATTAGGTAAAATTTGAATTGCATAGACTCCCATCTATTCAACTATACTTAGCTCAGTGCTTAGCACTGCCTGTGAAGTAAATATCAAACAAGCAAATAGAAAGATCCATTTAAAAACAACTCTATTTATTTATTGAAATTTGATTACAAGGAAAGTACAATTGAATAGGTGACCTTTTTCAGCAGTGAACCAGGCAGAAAAGCTCCAGAGTACTAAAAAACATTTTAATATACAATAATTTTAGAATCATCAAAAAATAATACAAAAACATCTGCAGTTTAAATAATTATACCAAATTAGACATAAAGTGGAAATATTGGTTAAGAACAGGTACAGCTTATATGACAATTTTTTATTATTTAGAGAAATTGTAGCCACTTTATAACAAAATAATTAAAAGAAATTTAGTATAATACAAACAAGTGCAATATGAAGTAAGAGAAAAAAAGATTATGGCATATTTAGAAATAGCTTCAGGGATATAAATAGACTGAAGTAAAGAAGTGAGTGAAGAGGGGAGAGTCAGTAAGTGTAAGGTATGAAGAGGTACTTTTTCATATTTATGGATATAGTTTATCCTGGGCTTGAGCCAGAACAGAGCCACATTCTGGTTAGGAAGTCTTTTATAATGATCTTAAAGGAATGAAAGGAGGGTACTGGCCTGATGGATATAGGTAAGGAGTTCCTGGTCTTAGCTACATGGTATGAGTACAGACCATGTCCAACCGATTTCATAGTTTTGTGGACAGAGAGGAGTTTTTGGTTATTGGATCATAATGACTGACTGGGAACACATTTTGTAGAATGGCATTTAGTGCTGGACAAGTAGATGAATGCTGGATAACTTTATAGGTGCTAATAAGCTGTGTAAATGTCTCTATGCCACTATCTCTCCCCATTAACTCCCGTCCTTACTACTGGTTCCTCCATTTGCTAGTCTCTTCCTCTATTTCCCTCCCTCACTACTGGGACCTACAATTTCCCCTTTTCTCTACTACTTTCCCTTCTCAGCTCAACCCTCAATACATTGACCAGCCATTTTCCTTTCTCTGATACTTTCCTTTCAAAGCTCCAACCTCAACAACTGTAGGTCTTTACACACTTATCTTTGACTCACTACTTAAATTATTAATTACTTATCTTAGACTATACAAACATCTCTCTACTCTGTTGAACTATCTATATCCAATCCAAAGCACTCATAGTTAACCCAATATCTCTAGTATAAGCCATTGTATTGCGTGTATTTAAATTGTTCAATTATTAATCATTCCTTACCTTTCATGACATTTACTACTTGTCTTATGTGAATTTTTATTATCAGTGCTATATATGTGTTTCCTTTATTACAGTGTTACAGTTTGTATTATTATTATTACATGTGCCTCAGTAGCTTTTCTGTACTGTTATTTACTGTTTAAGTCTATGGAGCTTTCTCCCCAGGCCTCAACTGAAAATGGGCAATTAACCCAGTCAGATTATCCCAGTAAACAAATGTTAAGTAATAAATATATAAAAATAAAAATAATTCCACCCAATTTAGGCTTTTTAGTGCTATACAGTGGTGAGTTCTGAAATGGGTATTGCTGCAAATTTAACCACTTAATTATACCATTGTACAAGTTTTGATTTTTGTGATACTTAGAGGTTAGTAAGGGTGGTAGTGTTATAAAGCAGTGAGATGTAGGAGGTGAGCAGTGGCAAGTGTAGTTTTAGTTGTGTTGGTGGGAATGGCTTGGCTCTGTAAACATCCTCATGTTTTGGTGAGTTTTTATGCAATTTTGTTATATGCACGTCAAAGTTAATATTACCATTCACTATCATCCCTAATGATTTTATATAAGAATTAATTTCAATGGTTGTATTAAGAGAAAAGATTTTATTTATTTATTTATTTATTTATTTATTTACGAGTGAGTAATTTGGGGAAAAAGTAGTAGTTTGGGTTTTTTGGGGGTGTGAGCATGAGTTGTAAGTCAGAAATGTTTCATTGGCTTTTAAAGTTTCCTGAGTAATTTTTTTGGAATATGCCAGGTTGTCTGATATGCATATAACTGTGGAGTCATCTGCATATTGTATTAGGGAGGCCTGTTGTGTTGATATGTGGAGAGTACTGGAGAGAATTTTAAAGTAAAAAGGGCCAAGGGCAGAGCCTTGTGGTACACTGGCAGTGACTTGGAAGTATGAAGACAGGGAGGAGTGTTATTTTTCTGACTGATATCTATTGGACAAGCAACTTTTGAGCCACAGAAGGGTGGGCTGAGATATACTTAGTGAGGACATTTGAAGTAAAAGTTTGCTATGACAAACTGTGTTGAAGGCTTTAGACAAGTCTAGAAATAAGGAAGAGATTAGTTTATCATTATCTCTAGCTTTACTGACAGTATCTGCAAAGGTTAGAAGTGCAGTGTTAGTACTATGGGAGGAACAGAAGCTGTGTTTTGTGTGGGATGGGAGTTCCTCCTGAAGGCAATAGTTTAAAAATTGTTTTTGAATATAATTTTTAAGTATTTTGGAGAGGGGGATAAGATTGCTATAGGTCTATAATCAGTGATGTCTGTTGAATTCCTTCCTTTGTATAGCAGAATAATGTTTGATTTTATTGAGAGAGACAGACAGAATGTTGGATTCCTGGACTGACCTATTTATAAGGATTGAGACAGGATAGGCAATGCATACAATTGGCTGCTATTTTAAGGTAGTCACTTGGAAGGTCATCAGCTGAAGTAGAGCATGGTTTGAGTTTTTAATAGTATCTTTAAATAGGATGTAGGTACAGGTTTGAAGGTGAAAGTGGATGTGATGACGTGTTTATTGGGCAGGCTGGAATTTGATGTTAGGGAATTCTTGGTTAGAGACATTATACAGTCTGTGAAATAAGAGTTGAATTATTTTGCAGTTTTGAGTGATGAGTTATTGGGAGAGGGGTTAGGGTTGAATTTTAGGCTGGGATGTAAGATTTCTTTAATGGCTGACCAGAATTTTGGGGAGTTGTGTTTACTATTGTTCTAAAAGTCATTATAGTATACTTTCTTTTTGTCTTCATTTATTTGTTTTAGTACAGTTGAAGAGCCTTCTGAAGTTTTTGAGATATTTTTGTGTTTTATATTTTTACCATTATTTCCATGCCTTTTCTCTATCTTGCATTCTATTATTTTTGGATAGCCAAATTGCATGATCTAATTTTAATCTCTTTCTTCTAGGGGGTGTAATGCTATTTAGAATAATTAGGAAAGTTGTATTGAATTCATTTATAGCATCATGTAAGAGGAGGAGTGTTAGGATATTCCAGTTAATAGACGATAAGTTAGTAATGAATATTTCTAGGTTAAACTTAGATAGGTTGCATGTTGTTTTACAAACATGCTGTTTGAGTGAGTATGTGAGATGTCTGGCTGTATAGACTGGGGGATGGTCATTGAGAGAGTCTGACATGGTACCCATGGTGGTGAATTTGTTAGTGTCTGATATTAAGATTCAGTCTAAAAAGGAATTTTATGTCTTGCTATAATGTTTGTGGCTACTAATTAGTTCTGTGAAACAATACAGGCTCATGCTGGATGTAGGGGAGTTAGATGTTACGTCCAACCAATTGATATTGACATCACCCAGTAGTATTTTTTCTTGTGAAAATGTTATGGATATCATGAGGTGAAAAAGACCTTAACTATTATGCCAAATCAATCCCCAAAACAGGATATCTTCCAGTGTAGCTGTATTGTCACCAGGAGAAATGTAAAGGAAAGTAATACATATTTTGTAAACACAAATAAAACCGCCACTCCCATATGAAACAAACCAAACTTAGAAAAGAAAACGTGATGTTAGGACAAATAAATCACTACCAGCACCAAAATATGGTTTAGCACTTTCATTCAATTTAATACAACAAACTGCTTCAGAACTTTAACAATTACAGTTAACAGATAACAGGGACTTGGCCAGAGTGTTGGGGGACCACCCACCATTCATTTATAAAAAAGTTGCCAGTGTAAAATCCATTTTAGAAATCAGAGAATATAATTCTTCTAATATATTTCAAGGTGCACTAGGCACCTATCCTGGGTACAATTGCAAGCAATGTAGATATATAGACTCTTCTAAAAGTATCTACTTTTATCATATTCAAAAAATGGTAACTAGTAAGGGTAGATTTAATTGTAAAAGCTGTGGTATAGTTTATTTAGCTTCTTGTACCACCTGCCACTATTTTTATGTAGGCAAAACCATTAGGGCATTGTATAAAAGAATATATGAGCACTGCTTGGCTATTAAAAACAAGGATTTAAATAATGCTTTAGCCAAGCATGCTTTTGAATGCACAGATTTTAAGAAATGTGTTTTTTCATGTTAGACTGTGGTAATGTGGTACCTTATGTGTTTGATTTTAACACTGCTTTAGAAATCAAAGAACTAAGATGGCAAGTATTTTTAAATGCTGAGAGAATTCCTGGTCTAAATGGTACATTGAATGTTAAATGTCTTTTAAATGGCAGGCACTACTACTGGATTGTACATTTACTTGTATTCAGTATTGTATCTTTAAATTTTAAGTATTTTGAATGATTTGATTGGAGAATTAATTAATTAAGACGTATTTAAATGGTGAACATTGAGACTGTTGTCAAAGTTCTGAAGAAGTTCGTTGTATTAAATCAAATGAAAGCGCTAAACCATTTTTTGGTGCTGGCAGTGATTTATTTGTCCTAACATCACATTTTCTTTTTTAAGTAATACATATTTGCTTATATTGGTTTATTTTCAGGAAAGTAGTAAGAAGCTCTTTTCTACTGACATTTTGGAGTTTTTTATGTTGGTTTTAAGACAAGTTTCAGTTAAACTGAGAATATAAGGCTTGTGTTGGGTAATCCAGGCATGTAGCTCATTAGTTTAATTTCTTATGCTTCTAGTATTTATGTTGACAAAAGTTAGATTACCGCAGTGATGGTAGATGACTGCAGGGTTAGGGTAGTGTGTGGAAGGGAATTGTTTTGATGTTGGCTGTGATAGGTGGGGCCAGGATTAGGGTGATGTCTCCTCTTAGGAGGATTTTAGTATACTGAGATATTAATGACTCTTGTTTTTTGAAGAGCATTTTCCACTTGATTTTATATTGATTTGAGTTGAAATGAAGTTAATTAGTCTATATTATAAATTATTACAGAGATTATCAATTTATAGCTGATACATGGCAATTAAGAAGGAGGCACAAAGTAGAACACATTTTCTTTCATTTACTATATGAAGAAACCAGGAAACTATAGAGACTAAATAACTGTCATATACAGTGTAATCTATTGGTGAAGTGAAAGGACAATGGCCTACTTACTAACTAGTCCTTAGAATGCAAGGATTACTGCTTTGGGGGAATGTCACAGCCACTTAGCAGAGGGCAGGCACATATTTGACTACTTACAGTTAATACACAGCAAAGCTCTTCATGTTACACTTTTTTTTACATTGCACAATGACAATATTCTCATTGAAAATGTCCAAGAGTTTGGCCTTGTGCAGAGATCATGCAATGTCAGAGTCAGAAGCAGATGAAGTGATGAAAAGCTACTGCACAATGACAGTATTTTCAGTGAAAATGTTCGAGTTGGTCTTTGTGGCAGATGTCCTACAATATCAGAGTCAGGGTGGATGAAAGGACCACAAGCTTTGCAGTGTGAAGAAAGATGGTGATTGAGTAGAAGTGGAGACAACAGTTCTCAGCAACCTAGAAACTGCAGCAATTAGTCTGAGATAACCACTAGTATGCAAAATAACCCCTACAACTGACCATAGCAGTCTGTTTACAGATTAGCTATGAATACAGCATAAGAAGTAAAATGAAAAAAAAACTGCTCAGAATATTTTAAAATATGATAAACAGCAAGGAAATGGTAAGTACAACTCAAAATGCACCTTCTTCAGTGTATGAGCTGTATCAGATATACAAAAATCTCTTTGCAAGTCTATCAGTTAGTGCATGGCAGCTCTAAATTAGAGGCAGTTGTGCTCAGCAAACTAGAAATTGCAACAATTAGTCTGCTCTCACTACTCTTGTCTGCAAGATAGCCCCAGACTAGTTATAATTAAAATGAATGAAATAAAATGCCCAAAAATGCTTATAACAGTTTACAATATAATAAACAGCAAGATAACTGTAAGTGCAATACAAAATGTACTTTACTAAAGGTTTGAGCTGCAGCAGATTCCAAAAAATACGTTTTGAGTCTCTTGATGAGAGCAGGAACACTTAGCTCTCTGTAGTCACTGAGGCAATGCTTGTTCCCTTCTTTCAAGGTGGTAGTTGCTAGGGTATACTAGAGGTATATATACTAAGATCCAGAGAGACTCCTGGTATGCATAGATACATACCTCTACTGTCCACCATTGTGTCTTTCTCTATAAGAATGTAATCGTACAACCAAATGAAATATTACTCTAACTTATTTTACTTGTACCATTTTTCTGACTGGGTTTGGCTGACAAGAACAATGGCCTCTTTTCAGGGAAGACCCAATGTGTTATTCATATTGATTATGGGAAATTTGACCAGGGCACTGGGAAACTTCCCCTCTAAGTAATCTTGGAACAATTAAGTGAGTGTGCATGTCCCATTCCTAGTGCAATGGTGGCTGGAAGGACAGTCTGCAAGAAGGAGATCATGGCAGAAAAAAGCAGAAATGAGGAAAATAGAGATGGTTTGTTTGTGTCTTTTGGCTTTTCCCGGTTAGGGGTCGCCACAGCGGAACTCCGGTCCGCTAATGATTGGCAGTAGAGTTTTATGTGCTGGCTTGCCGAGCCTAACGCACAACCTTCAATGAAGGAACGCCCATTCACGCATGTCGCCACACAGAAGACACTCTAACTGAGAATCAAACAGGCAACGTCTAACTGTGAGGCATATAAAGAAGCTTATATTATTTTGGAGGATTTGGAGAGCATTTTCCAGCTGGAGTTGTTTGCTGAGATGGAGGATGATGATTCCATGAAGGGTGAATGTGTTGATACAACCCTCCAGTTGGGTGGGTTGCTGGATGATATTTCGCAAAAAATGATCATACAGACTGAGCTGGAAAACAGAGTGGAAGTATCTTGGAGGGATATTATGGACAAAATTCAGAAATAGGAGGCAGAGTCACTTTCAAAAACAATTGTTGTAGAACAGAGTAAATATCACATGCAAAAACTGTCACAGAAGGGATCAAAGAGTAAAGAACTGAAAAGAATCTAGTTGAGAACAAAAAAGGAAACCTTGTGAGAATTCAAAGTAAAAAGGATAAAGAACTGAAGAGGTATGATATTTGGGGAAATGTAATAATTCCTTTGGGTATAAAAACACAAGAGGCAAGAGCATTTATTCTAATAAACAAGGAAACATTTTATGACATTATAACTGAGACTGGATATAGCATGGAGAGTTTCTTGTGTGAATATGAAAAAAAAAATAATTATGATTCCTGGAATTTGTATATAGTAAAAACATATAACAAGGAGACAAAAGGAAGTACATGTGCAGTTTCACACAGATGTTGAAAAGGAGACTTTATAAAGACATTTAGAAAAACTATGTAACAATATAATGGATATTTCAAAACTGCATGTCAAGGGTTTTTGGACTGGTGAATGGGAATGCAATGTTATATTAAAAATAGAAAGTGAAAACATTGTGTATATTCTGAATAAGGATGTGGTAAAATATTGGGGACAATCCAAAATACATGTGATAAAAATAAATATTTTATATGTGGGTAATGGATGCAAAAATGTGAGTTAAGCTAGTATACATGCAATCAAGTAGGTTATTTATGGGTGAAGTGTGAAAATGAAAAAAATAAACGTGAATGAAAATGAAGAGCAAAAAAGTAATCAAGGAAAGTGTATCAGAGGAATTAGAGACAGATGGAAATTTAAGAAAAGAGGAAAAGTAGAAAAAAGTAAAGAAGAAGAGGCTAAAGAATGTTCTGTAGTAAGTAATAAAGAGGATATAAATTAGAAGATAGTAAAAAGTAAAACAATCTGTTAGGAAAAAATAAAAGATATGAAAAGGAAATGTAAGTCTGTAAGTATAAAAAATAAGAAGAAACAAAGGTGCATACTTTAAAAATGCTATGATGAGGAAAATATGTGAAAATGAAACAAAAAAATTTATGTTAAAAAAGAAAGAAAAGTAATAATTTTAGAGTGCTTTCAGTAAACGTGAATAACAATATTCATTTTGTAAGAAGGATAGGGATATTGGAATGGTGTGGTAAATGTGATGTAGATGTTATTGTGTATAATAATGTGGTATAAGTTTTTTGACAAATGAAAAAAGACTGCAAACAGAGAAACTGTTGGGAGGAGATATTATTTAGGAAATTAGCATTGTTTTGGAGTAGATGTATTGTGTAAAAACAGTGAAGGTTTTATATGCAACACTGGTAATGATGGGGAGGTTAACTGCTGTGGATGTGAAATGAAAAGAAAAAAAATTACAGAATTATAGCATTATATGCTTATGTTAAGGAAAGAGAATTTGCTTCATCAGGTATTAGATTATGTGAAGGTCAATATGAATATTATAATGGCAGGAGATTTTATTTGTGATTTAGGGTGAAAATGTAAGAAAAAAAGGAATGATATAAGAAAAGTACAGGAAGTCATACGACATGGTAAGTTACTTGTGTGGAATAAAAGTCAGTGAACCTATAGAAGGGGTGCTCTTGAATCTGAAATTGATTATTTTGTGTTATTAGAAGGTTTGAATATAGCAGAAAGTGAAGCAGTTGTAATGGGTTTTTCAGACCATTTAGCAATATGGGCAGAGGTTATGGAATAAGAGTGGGAAATAGATAGTAATACAATTATTAACTATGAGGGATTTTTATAAGGACTGGTCTGAATGGTGGATTGAGTTTAAAAAGAAATATTTTTCCCAATGGAAAAAATGATGTAATAAAGAAAGAAAAAAGTGTGGAAAAATACATAGGGATGTATTAGAGAATATAGAAAACAAAACAAAAAAAATATTATGGTATAGAAAAGGAACTATATAAAAAATCAAGAAAAAAATGAAGGTATTATTGTTTAAACAGCAATATGACATGGAAAAAGGGAGGTGTTGTCTACATATTTGGATAAAATAGTAACGATGACATAAGGAGGACATTAATATAATGAAAAATATAAAAAGAGGTTAAACACAAGAAAAAATATGAGTATTGTAGTACAGTATGTGGAATTTGTGTATTAAAGTAAGAAGGGGGAAAATAGAGTATGGGAAGTATTTTTTTTTCAGAACAAGTTAAGGAATAATTTGAAAATGAAATTACCATGAGTGAGGTGGATAAGGTACTTAGGAAAGTGAATGTAGATTCAGTTTCACATCTTGATGAGCTAGGTTATGGAATGCATAAGAAATTAATGGATTGGCAGACAGAGTATTTTATAAATATTTTGAATGAATGGTTAAATGAATGATTTATTTATGAAGAATTACATAGTGGGATATTCAAATTCATATGATAGAAAGAAATAAAAACATCGGAGGCCAATTACATTAAATAACACAGATTATACAATTACAAACTTTATAACATTTTCATTAAAATAACACAATAAAGAATATAAGATAAGATGAGGGATATTACAGAAGAATATTTATATGGTATAAATGGAGGATGGTAAGGATGTATTAATGACTGTGAGAGAAATTGTGGATGATGCTATAAGTACAAGAGAGGATGTGAAACTTATTGTTGGCAATATAAGTAAAGCATTTAATACAATAGAACATAACACGTTATGGGACGTTATGGAAAAGAATGGTATAGGTAATTAAATTTAGAAAGGTTTGTATCTCAACATATAAAAATAAAAGAGTGAGAGTGGTAGTGAATGGATGGCTGAGTAAAGAAATATCTTTGAAGTGTAGTATAAGACAAGGTTGACCATTAGGGGTATATTGTTTGTCTTAGTAATGAATGTGATAGTGAGTGTGGCAGTTTATAAAATGAAAGATACTAAAATATGCAATGCAAAAGAAGGTGGTAATTCCAATATATTTGACATATACAGATGATATAATTATTGTTACTAAGAATAAAGTATAGATGAGGGAGGTGTCATTTTGCTTGAATGGGTGCTTAAAAGAAATGGGAATGATACTGAAAAAAAGATAAAAGTAAGGATTTAGGTCGTGTGGTGAAATTAAGGTTGTGTACTTTTCAATGAATGAAGTATCAGTGTCAGGAATAAAACTTGGAAAAAAATATGTAGTGGTGATGCAACTGGAGAAATTGATAAAGAAAATGAAATCAGTATGTTTTCTGTGGAGAATCTATAGAATGTCATTCAAAAAAGTTAATCTGGTGAATTCAGTAGTAATGGGAAAGCTAGCATATTTGTCATATGTAATTATGATTCCAGAAAAGTATAAAAAAGAAATAATACATTTTTTTCATTCATATGGGGTTTTAGTTTAAACCCAATGAAAAGAGATGTGCTGTACATGAGTGAAGATGAAGAGGGGCTGGTGCTATTAAATCAAGTTTTGTTATTCTGCTTCTTTAAACTTATATAAAATATTAAAGTGGATAATGGAAGAGAATGAGACTTTAGAAGTGAAAATGTTTAAATTTAATACAAAAAATGGAAATTAATGAAAACAAAGAGAAAAAAGATGATAAAAAATGATAACGGTAAAAATATCAAGAGAAAATGCTAACATGGAGAATAAAAATTGATGATATAAAGAAAGACAGAAGGTTGTGGTATTGAATATGATGATGTAATATTATTAAGAAAATCAATGGGAAATTGTATTAGAAGTAATTAAAGTTATAAAAATAAGGAAAAAGTGGTGTAGCACGATAACTGAGTGTCAAGATTTTTTTATTGAGACTGGTAATAAATAAGTTACCAATAAAAGGTAGTATGCTGTATAAGAAGAAATCTGAAAGAGTATGGGCAGGATTCAATAAACCCTACACAACTCGCTAAAATGATTTGTATTCAGTAAGTGGCTCTACACATTGTGTAGTGCTGCACAAATACAGTAAGCATCGTGGCATGCTAATTACAGCATAAGCAGCAGAACTGTATGCTAATCAGCCAATGTAAAATGGAAGAGCTATTCAACAAGTTATAAAACACTCAAGTACATTTAGTGTATCCTTTTGCCTCAAATTCCAAAACCTTGTGGAATACAGCCATGGAAACTAGACAAGAGGCAAAGAATGTTAGGGGCTGCTGCTGCTGCTCTTCTGCATGTGTATGTGCAGCAGGCTTACTTCTATGCTGCTGCTGATAGACCTTAGGTAAGAAGGAGAAGGATGTTTAGATCCCATTTAACTTGTTATGGTCTGCATGAGATGAAAACTTGAACCATGGCTGATGATGCCTATCAGAAATGCACACACACACACACACACACACACACACACACACACACACACACACACACACACACACATGAAGTAATTAGGCTTTACTAGAAAGATTCAGCCAGACTGTGCTACACTTTGCAGTGAGGGAAAGGTTAGTTTGCTTTTTATTTGTTGTATTACTTTATTGCCTTTTTCTATTTTGAATAGTGTGATTTGTTTTATTTACCTTGTGTTTACTTGTATTCTGCTTTTAACTGCATATTAAAACTTGAAAAGAGACCACAGTTCTGTTACTGTAGTGTTCTTAAACACCACTGTCTTTCTAGTTGCCTTCCTCTTATGTTAATTTGACCATATATCTCATTTCCTCTCTGGTTTTACTGGCTTGTGTGAGTAAGCACAAAATTATCATTTTGTGAAATCACTCCCCTTCAACTATTTAATTGCCATCCTACTGTATTCCATAGTACCAGAATACAAAAGTGACCACTCTCCTTCAATCTATCTTGCTGTTTTAAAAATAGTGACTCTCCATTAAAACGTAACTTTTTAGACAGGTAAAAGTTAAGTTACCCACTTTCACATCTAACTCCTCTAGTGTGCATTGCAGTTTTTAGGATAAACCATTTTATTTTCATCTTACCTTTAAAAAGGGTTAATGTGGTACTGTGATTTATATGGAGAGAGAGTCAATTCCACAAAAGGGGGAGTCTCTGGGACACAAATCTTTACTGCCAACAAGTCATATTGATGTCACAGACAGGTTGAGGTTGCACGTGTGGGTTACTTGAGTGGAGCTTGGCTTGCAGATATGCAGCAGACCCATCAGGGTGGGGTCTGAGATTGCTTTGTATGCCAGAAAGAGGTAATCTCTGAGGAGTCTGTAGGAGACTGAGTAGAGGTTCAGGGCTTTTAGCCTATCTGTGTAGGGTAGATGCTTGAGGCACTGGATTTTCCAGGTGAAGAACATCTGTGGTCTCTCCAGCTGCTGCATGTGCTTTGTGAGGTACATGTCAAAAGAGGCATTGTACTCAATAATGGGTCTGTGATGCCCTTGCACTGGTCCAGTAATCAAGGAGTCTCAAGTCCTCGCCACTGGCAACAGCTAGGGGATGACAAGTACACAAACTGTAAAGTGCAATTTCCCTTAAGAGCACAAAGAGATCACAGTCAGCCTGGGGCTGTTTTCTCCCTCTTTCTCTAGATCCCCAAATAAGACTTCCCACTGGCACAGGTATAGGGTTAAGATCTCTGCTGGGGCCAAGCCAAGACCTCCAGCACCCACTCTGTCCAACCAGTGCTTCGTGTCCCTGCCCAAGTAGCTGACACACACACACACACACACACACACACACACACACACACACACACACACACACACACACACACACACTCTGAGATTTGGTTTACAATCAAACACATACACACACACACACACACACACACACACACACACACACCTGGGGAAGGCTGACATAGGTTTACTTGCTATGCCCCCTTCTGCCCAGGCTATAAGATAGTTTCCACTATCACCAACCCCTAATTATCAGCTACTATAAGGCCCTTACAAAGGGTGCCCAATCCTGCTGTGTAATGTTACTATTATCTAAATGGTAGTATGACCAAGACTTGCAAAGCTATTTAGGAGTGGCCTGTATAGTGTCACCAAATACATATGCAAGTACTTTAAGAGCTTAAATATGTCTCATAAATATAAGCCACAAAGATAAGTTTAAATATATTTAATAATAAATAAAAGAACAAGAGAATATGCAATCAACGCAGTAAATTCAGAGTTCGATATCACAGGAAATATTTTAAAACAACATTGCAGGACAGTCTCAAATAAATACAGAAAACATCTAAACTAATCTTTACTATATTTCTATCAATATCTAAAAGAGATACTATGCCCTAAATCTTATTTACAGCAAGGCAAGTGCAGATGGGGATGATGATGAGTGGATGTTCTTGTTAGGTCAGACACTATGAGACACAAAATGCACAGTCTCTCTCACAGAGAGTTTATTAATTAATATCAAATATTACTACTGGGTTAACTTAGATGACATCACTTTTTGCCACTTGACTTCAGTTCCCAGACTAAAACAGAAAATAACAGAATTTAACATCTCTGTGTTAAAAATGCATATCTCTCAGAACTGTGCAGCTGCTAGGAAGTCATGAAGCAATAAAATACTTTTTTACATTTTAAACCCAGTAAGTACGTCTCTTTCAAGACAATACAAAAACGTCTAGCTCTAGACATTGTCTGCTACACTGAAACTGAGAGAGAACTTTTATAGCACAATCGTAAAACAATCTAATTTCAACTTATTTTGTGTTCTAAGTCAGCAGGGCTGTGGTTACATTTTAGCTCAGTACATAGCATACAGTTCTGTATAAATCATATCAATATGCACAAATGACATAGAATTATTTACAAAATTCCAGACAGCTGGGCTGGCAGTATTTCCCTTATGTCACAGGGTCTTATAAGGAAAGAATACAGGGATGTTATGACCACCTTGTCCCTGGATGAGATACCCTTACTAAAGGGGTGGGCCATTTAAAAAGTTTTCCATGCAACAGAGGCAATATGGTAGTCAAAAGTCTATTTGCTATCAACCTGGGTGCCCAAGTCCTTCACAACTGATTGTGTGCTTAGGACCTTATTATCAATGTGATAATTTGTGGGGACATCACTCCCCCCAAAAGGGATGATGACACATTTTTGGCATTCAGTTTGAGGCCATGTTTCTGGCACCAGTCATTTGTTTGGGTGAGACCCTCATGGAGGATGTCCACTTCACTAGGGGAATTGATGACAGCACCCAGCTTGCAGTCATCTGCAACTTGGTCAGCCATAGCCCACTAGATTTGGCCTGCACTTCAGGGAAGTATATCTCAAACAGCAGAGGCCCCAAGACTGATCCCTGGGGTACACCGCTTGTTACAGGTCTACTACTTGAGGTGGCGTCCCCTATTTTGACTATGTGGGTTCTATCAGTGACCCAGTTTGCTACCCATCTGGTAACATATGGAGTGATGCCCAGTTGAGAGAGTCTACATATTATACCTGAGTGGGGAATAGTATCAAAGGCTTTGTCCAGGTCATGGTAGGCAGTGTGCACTATCTTGCCCTCATCTATGGACTTGGTGACTGTCCCAAGGAACTCGACCAAATTTAACAGGTATGACCTCCCCTTGACAAAACCAAACTGTGTGGGATCAAGTGTCTGGAGGTTGCCAATGTCCTTGTTAATGAGGTCCATGATAATCTTCTCCATGGCACTGCAGATCAGGCTAGTTAGGCTGATGGGTCTGTAATTTCCTGGATCAGTGGATGGTCCAACTTTGTGCAAAGGGATGACAGTGGTTGTTCTCCACTCAGCTGGGATGAAGCTGATAGGCTTTGGCTGAATAGGGTGCCTAATGGTGCTGCAAGTTCCTGCCTGGTATCATGTAGGATGCAGCGTGAGATGTTATCGAGTGCCATGGAGGCTATATTTTTTTGCATTTGTGAGGGCAGTGATGACTTGCTCCCTAGAGATAAGGGAAGGGGGGCAGGTACTGGGGAGGTCCTGTTTTACTAATGGGGGGACATGGGTGAAGTTTTCACTGAACTTGTCCACCAGCAGGTTGGCTATATCTACAGTGTCTGTGTGTGTGTGTGGTGTCCTTGACCACCAGTTTTGAGCAGATCTGGATGGTTCTCTTGAGATTGCGGACATATGTGAAGAAGGCCTTATAATTGTCTTTAGTAGATGTGGACAGTTTGGGTTCAAAGTTTGCTTTGTAGGATTTCACAAGTGCTTTCATTAGCTTGTTCATGCTAAGGGGCGATTGCTTCCAATTAGGCACCTGCTCCTTCTTGGTCCTGGACAGCATTTTTTTTTTCATTTTATTATAGAGTTTATTTATTGTAGATGTTCACCAGATAGGTTTACTCTTCCTTGAGGAGAAGGATTTCATCCTGTCTGGTATTCCTGATTCCATGCAGCTATATAAATGCTCATATAGTACTTTGGTGTAGGTTTGGACATATGTGCCAGTTCCTATGGAGGGAGAGTGGGCTGTGAAGTAGTTTATACCTTCCCTCAGGAAGCTGTAATCAGCTTTGGAGAATTTTGGTTTTACCCTACCTGGGGGGGGGGGGGTCAGGGGAGATGGTGACTTCAAAAGTGACTGCTTTGTGGTCGGATCATACCAGGGATGATGACACTGTAGGGATGCTGCAGTGGTTACTCATGCTGGTTAATAACAAGTCTAAGATATTTTCACCTCTTGTGGGGATGTCAACCAACTGGTCCAAAGCTTTTGCATTGACGAAATCAAACAATCTCTGGGCGTTTGTGTTTTGGCATGAGTATTTCTTTCAATCTATGGTTGGATACTTAAAGTTGCCTAGGATCAGGGTAAAGGCATGACTCTTGATAGATTTGAAGAGATCCAGATAGGTGGAGTGGGCATCTTGATTCAAAGTTGGAGGCCTATAGCTATATATGATTTGAATAATGGTCTTGTCAATTGTTAACTGCACCTGGAGTGTTTCCTGTGCATCATACTGTTTGACTAGCCTAGAGGCGTGTATGTCTTTTATATAAATTGAAACTCCACCTCCTTTGGTTTTGCTGCCCACAGTTTGGGGTCTCAATTAATGATTGGATGAGTAACATGGTATGTCTGGGGTACCCTCTGCAGCTTTGAAGCAGACTTCTTTGACTGCACATATGTCAGCTTCTTCCAGGGTTAAGAATGCTTGCAATGTGCGCAGTTTCATGTTTAGACTTCTAGCATTTAGCAGCATGACTTTTAATTTATGTTTTGATGAAATTTTCATGTTGGTAGTTGTGATCTCATGGCATTGCCTAAAAAAGGCACTATGGAGAAGGCAAGATACTTTGTCAGGAGCCTGAAGCCCAAAGGATACAGATGTAGGCCATATCTGGCAAAGCATCATGGTTTGTCATTCATCTCATTACAGCCTGTCAGGTAATGGATCCCCTTGGAATGACACCAGAAACTCAGCCAATTGTTAGAAACTAAGCCAATTGTTAAAGTCAGTAATTTTCTGTCTGTATTGAGGCATCATTCTGGGTGGTGGTAGAATACTGCTTAAGGCTAGGAACATACCTGCCTGGGACACATATTCAGCGAGCTCGATCACGTCTCTCTTCATATAGTCCAGGGAGTTATGTCTCAAGTCATTCACTCCAACATGGAATATGACAGAGCCATAATGGTACCTGTTGAGAGACTTGAATGCATTGGTGATATGGTGCATTCTGGCACCTGACAAACAACTAACCATGACATTCTCCTTATCCAGCCTGGTAAGCGGCACATCTATGTGTCTTACAATGGAGTCTCCTATGACTAATATGTTCAGTTTATGTTTAGGCCTTAGTGGCTGTGAGACATAGGGGTATGGACTATGTTTGGTGTGTGGTGTGGTGGGCAGTGGAGTTTGTGTGTGTTTCTGCCTCAGAGGTCTCTCTTGTTTGGGTATATTTTTGTTGAGGACCTCAGCATATGTGTGGGTGTGTTGTGTAGGTATGAGTGGTGTTTAAGTTGCAGTATTCTTGTTGCCATCCTTCTCAGTTTCAGATATACTGGTTGGTGGGGGAGAGAGCAATGACACTAGGTGCTTGATGTAATTGCATCTCTCACAAATTGTGTTCCTAGGTGGTAGCAATAGAGGGTTGTCCATGTACATGAAGCAGTTGTACACTGTCTCAGGATGCCCATATCAACCAGATTGGCAAGAGAAAACATAGGAAATTGTCTATCCATATTTGGCAGAAACTGAGGGAGAGAGGCCAGAAAGAGCTAAGAGGGTAAAGGGAGGAAGGTCTAAGAGTAGTACTACTAGGTACTAACACAAGTGCTACTAAGGGAAAATTTGTAGTTGGAATACCACAAAAAGAGCCAAGAAGGAAAGGAAGAAGACAGGTAGTGAGGAAAACAATCAATGTAAGTGGAAGGTAAGTTCCAAAGTAAGACATGCAAGGAGGTAGGGGACTTTCTAGTGGTAAAAAGGGAGAGATGATTAGAGTGGTTCAGAGAGAAAAGGGATGAATAAAGGTGGAGTCCAATGCAGGAAAAATACCTGGTTGAAAGACTTAGTTTCTAATAGCAAAAGAACTGTTAGGTAATAAAAAAAACATGCAGCTGAAGCTCTGGATGCAGCAGAGTTGTATCTAGACTATGCTACTCAATTATAAAGTTAAGAGCACAGTAAAATCTAACAAAGAAGCACAGATTAACCACTTACAGTCAAAAGAACAGAACTGAAAGTATGAAAAAATACAGTTAAACAGAAATGAAATGCAATAAAATTCAGTTAAACAGTAATGACTTGCAGTAAATAGCAATTAAATACAGTTACTCAGTAGATTGCTTTAAAACAGTATCTCACAATCACAATAAAAGACAGCGCAAATAAATCTCCAATTCAGTTGAATACTGTCATCAATTTAATAAGGCTACTGACAAGCAGTAATAAATATGGCAAACTAAATGCAGTTGAACTCCTAAGCACAAGCAGCAAAATGAAATAGGAAGAGGTACAGTTTTTTTTTTTTTTAGTAGAAAATGAGGAAACGGAAGATAATAAAATAATTTGAGATTGAGAAGTAAAAGGGGTGGGCCTTTGCAAATGTATCACTATAAACAGTAGAATAAGCTAATGTAATGTGACTGGGGGGAGGTTCCATTATCAACTTTATACTAGAGGTGGGTAACTCAAAGTCACCAAGCTGTAAGATCACAAAAGCAGCTGGGCAGGTGGGTGGGATCTAAAAAAAACAGTTACACGGTTTAAACAGATAAGGAGTAAATCAGAAGTGCAGAAAACAGTTGAAAATAAGCACTTATCTTGTTCCAGTATCACAGCAGAGCAATGGCAGAAGGCCTATCTCAATGCAGCTTTGTACAGCTTTGAGCAAACAACTATAAACTGGTTTAAAACACTGGCTATTTAAGGCAGAGAAACAGAAACCAGCCAAATTATCCAATCAAAATAACATAGCCTTGCAGGAATGCTTCTAGCTAGATCAGACTAGACTGACGTCTCCCTCCCATGAAGAAACAGCTAGGCCTCTCTAGACAAAAGATTTCACTAGGAGCTCCAAAGGTCACAAACAGTAATAGATATTCAGCTCTATGCTAGTGTTTTTCAAGTACAGAAACAAGTAAAAACAACAGACAACAAAAAGGAGGCTAAAAACAGCTGCACAGCTTAAACAGATATGCAGTAAAACAAAAGTGCAGAAAACAGTTGAAAATAGGCACTCATCTTTTTCCAATATCACAGCAGAGCAATGGCTGAAGGCCTATCTCACTGCAGCACTGAACAGCTTTGAGCAAATAAGTACAAACTGGTTTAAAACACTGGCTATTTAAGGCAGAGAAACAGAAATCAGCCAAAGTATCCAATCAAAATAATACAGCCCTGGGGCCATGGCTTAAATGGCAAACTGAAAACAGTAGAGTTCTTGAGCTCTGCAGTCTTCCTTTTTTTCTGACAGGATTTTTTATTTAATTTCACCATCAAAGACCTGAAACTACTAAAATCAGATTCTGAAAGTTGTAAGCTACAAGTTTGTGTAATTTTTCAGCTAAAATGTTCATATTTTCCTGTCAAACTTTCAAATAGAAGGGACAGTGAAACCACATTCACAAAGGAAGATGAGCAGCTCAAAATTTTCTCAGCAAGAAACTCCAATTTTCTGGTTTAAAAGCCTGCATTTGTGCTTGTTTCCCACCTTTCCTGTAACTAGTCAGATCCAGATACTGATTTGCTGTATCCATGACTGTTTGTAAGCTTTTGAGCCCCCAAAGCCTTTCTGTGTTGGAAGAAAGCCTTCTAGCTTATCAGTGGGAGTGGTAAGCACTAGGTAGCCTATCTACCACAAGAGTGGTTTTCGGCCCAGAAACTGTAGTTTATTGGCCGTTTGGGCAGTTTTTCCATCTTTCAACTTTCTGGTTTAAAAGCCTTTGTTTGCACTTGTTTCCCACATTTCCTGTAATTAGTCTAGTCCAGATACAGATTTGCTGTATCCAAAACTATTTGTAAGCTTCTGAGCATCCCAAGCCTTTCTGCGTTGGAGGGAAGCCTTCTAGCTTATCAGTAGGAGTGATAAGCATTTGGTAGCATATCTACCACAAGAGTGGTTTCTGGCCCAGAAATTGTAGTTTATTGGCCATTTGGTAGTTTTTCCATCTCTTTCAACTTTCTGGTTTAAAAGCCCTCATTTAGACTTGTTACCCACCTTTCCTGTAACTAGTCTAGCCCAGATGCAGATTTGTTGTATCCAGGACTGCTTGTAAGCTTCTGAGCCCCCAAAGCCTTTCTGTGTTGGAGGTAAGCCTTCTAGTTAATCAGTGGGAGTGGTAAGCACTAGGTAGCCTATCTACCACAAGAGCAGTTTCTGGCCCAGATATTGTAGTTTATTGGCCGTTTGGGCAGTTTTTCATCTCTTTCAACTTTCTGATTTAAAAGCCCATGTTTGAACTTGTTTCCCACCTTTCCTGTAACTAGTCTAGTCCAGATACATATTTGCTGTATCCAGAACTGTTTGTAAGCTTCTGAGCCCCCCCAAGCCTTTCTGTGTTGAAGGGAAGCATTCTAGCTTATCAGTGGGAGTGGTATGCACTAGGTAGCCTATCTACCACAAGATCCAGGTTCAGATTCTTAGTTTTAGCATTTAAATTTGCTTATTCATGCTGAGCACTTGTTCAGAACTTATTGTTAGCACTAAATAAGCTACAAATTACTACAGCACTCAGCCTTCCTCTTTACCTAGAGGAGATCAGTTTTTGTACTTACTTTCCTCACTTGCTTAGAGAAAAACAGCTCTTATACTTTTGCTCTGAGAGTGTTGATGGAGAAGTACAGAGAAGGTCAAAAGGAGTTGCATTGTGTCTTTGTGGACTTAGAGAAAGCATAGGACAGGGTGCCTAGAGAGGAGTTCTGGTATTGTTTGAGGAAGTCGGGAGTGTCAGAGAAGTATGTAAGAGTGGTACAAGATATGTACGAGGGTAGTGTGACAGCGGTGAGGTCTGTGGAGTCATGGATGCATTTAAGGTGGAGGTGGGATTACATCAAGGATCAGCTCTGAGCCTTTTCTTATTTGCAATGGTGATGGACAGGTTGACAGACGAGATCAGACAGGAGTCCCAGTGGACTATGATATTTGCAGATGACATTGTGATCTGTAGTGACAGTAGGGAACAGGTGGAAGAGACCCTGGAGAGGTGGAGATATGCTCTAGAGAGAAGAGGAATGAAGGTCAGAAGGACTAAGACAGAATATATGTGTGTGAATGAAAGGGAGACTAGAGGAATGGTGAGGATGCAGGAAGTAGAGGTGCTAAGGTGGATGAGTTTAAATACTTGGGATCAACAGTTCAGAGTAATGGTGAGTGTGGAAGAGAGGTGAAGAAAAGAGTACAGGCAGGATGGAGTGGGTGGAGAAAAGTGTCAGGAGTGATTTGTGACAGACGAGTACCAGTAAGAGTGAAAGGGAAGGTCTAAAAGAGGGTAATGAGACCAGCTATGTTATATGGGTTGGAGAGAGTGGCATTGACAAAAAGGCAGGAGTCAAAGTTGGATGTGGCAGAGTTAAAGATGTTAAGATTTGCACTGGGTGTGATGAGAATGGACAGGATTAGGAATAAGTATATTAGAGGGTCAGCCCAGGTTGGAAGGTTTGGAGACAAAGCCATATGGGCAAGATTACATTGGTTTGGACATATGCTGAGGAGGGATGCAGAGCATATTGGGAAAAAATATGCTAAGGATAAAGCTACCAGGTAACAGGAAAAGAGGAAGGCCTAAGATAAGGTAAGGTTTATGGATGTGGTGAGAGTGGACATGCAGGTGTGACAGAGCAAGATGCAGGGGACAGGAAGAAATGGAAACAGATGATTGACTGTGGCAACCCCTAATGGGAGCAGCCAAAAGAAGAAGAAGAAGATACTCACTTTCCTCACTTGTCTAGAGGAAAGTAGTTTTTTATTCAGGCATGTCCAAGTGTCAGCTCCCAGTGTTCTCTCCTGTCTAGCTGATGAATCTGGGCATCTTGGGGCAAAGTAGCAATTGCCTCATGTACACAGACAACCCTCTCCTCCTACCACCCAACACCACAACCTGTGAGAGATGCACTTATCTAGCTAAACTGGAGGTAAAGCTCTCTCCAACCATGACTGAACTTGACAGTCAAGAGGAAAAGGTAAACACTTGCATCACACCACACTCATCACATAGTCCCACTAAACCTACACCACCAAAATCCACAAACAGAAACACAAAAACATTCACAGAGGCTCTCAATAATAACCTGCTCAAACAACAGAGACCTCCAAAGCAGAAACGCAAGCAACCACTACCCCCAACACAACCCAAATTACTCATAGCCCACAGACTCAGTGTGCCAATAAATCACAGCCCATAAGGCAAAACAATGTACCCAACACACTAGTCACAGGAGACTCTATAGTCAGGCACACTGATGTCCCACTCATCAGGCTAAACAAGGGGAAGGTTACTGTCAGCTGCCTGTCAGGTGCCAGGATCTGCCACATAACCCATGCACTCAGGTCACTCCACAACAAGTACAAATATGACACTATCATTGTCCATGTTGGTGTGAACGACTTGAGATGTACCTCCCTGGACTACATAAAAAGAGACATGGTAGAGCTCTCTGCTCTTGTAGCCTAGGCAGGTATGAACCTAACGCTGAGTAGCATCCTGCCATCGCCCAGAATGATACTGCCGTACAAGGACAAAATGATTGACTTCAACAATTGGCTAAGCTTCTGGTGTCATTCTAAGGGGATCCAGTATCTGTCTGCCTGGGACAACATGGTCAACAGACCACAATACTTTGCCAGAGATGGCCTGCTCCTGTCGCCCCTGGGATTCTGGATACTGGTAAGGGTCTTGCTGCCCCTATAGTGCCTTTTTTAGGTAAGGTTCAAATGACAAACTCACCACCATAACAGGAACAGGCAAGCAAAAACTGAGGGTAATGCTACTCAATGCTAGAAGTCTAAATCTCAAAATGCACTCACTCGAGGCACTCCTTAAAATGGAGAGAATTGATACCTGTGCAGTGACTGTCACCTGGATCAAGGCTCTAGACAACATCCCTGCATTACCAGGCTATAACTCATACCACACTTTTCGGCCATCTAACCTGGACCAGAACACCAAAGGCAGAGGGGTGTCCATATCCACACCTCCAGGCTAGTTGCGCAGCATAATGCATCCAAGGTTATCCAAGTGCAACTAACTCTGGGCAAAACTGCAATCCAAACTGTAGCTTGCAACAGATCCCCCACCATGCCCCTGGATTCCCATTCCTCTTTTCTTGATATACTGGAAAATATTAGGGTTCAACCAAACACCTTAATTATGGGCGATTTCAACTACCCCACCATTAACTGGGAAAACTAGTCATGTACCAACTCTTTTGCTCAATGATTTCTGGAATTCATAAATTCCAATGCCCTGGATCAACTATGCACACCCCCACCAGAGGCTACAATATCCTAGACCTAGTCATTACCAACATGAGTGACCGGTGTTATACACCTGAGGTCAACCCCTCATTGATTAGATCCGACAATAAGCTAATCACCCTAGATATCTGTATCCTGCCCCCACCCACCATTAAGAAAACCATGGTAAAATATTTCTCCAAAGCCAACTTCCTGCTTCTGAAGACAGAAGTGGCAAACTTCATGACATCCATGCAGATGGACAATACAGTTACGACTGCCGAATCCTACACAAATGCACTCTATAAGCACTTACACGAGTGCATGGATCGTGCTATCCCAAACAGAACCAAGACGTTATCCTCCAAAAAAAGGAAGTCAATCTGCTGGTCCCCTGCCATAAACAAACTCTACAACAGAAGGAAGAAACTGTTGCAAAAGAGAGTAAAATCCCATGAGTGGAGGAGCTCCCTGGTAAGCCTCAGTAAGAAGCTGAGATCCCTTATAAGATCCTCCAAAGCTAGCTATGAAAACAAAATCACCACTGATTCTAAGGGCAACCACAAAGCAGTCTATAGCTATGTCAAGAATCTCAATGGCAACACCCAGATCTGCTCTGAGTTACAGCACAACGGCACAAAATTACAGAACCAACTGATATTGCCAACATCCTGGCAGATAGATTCAGTGCTAACTTTACCCCCCCCCATCACCCCCTAAAGGGCCCATATCTATACAGGAAGAATGCAGAGTCCCTGTAATCACATCTATGCAGGTAAAAGCTGCACTCTCCAAAACCAAAAACACAGCATCCATGGGACCAGACAACATCCCAGGCAGCGTTTTACATGAACTTCAGAATGGACTGGATCCCCACCTAAGCACCATGTTCAAGCATAGTCTCACGTCAGGCTTTGTGCCCACTGAATGGTGTATAGCAACAGTTATCCCACTCCACAAAGGGGGAGCCACCACTGATCCTGGGAACTATTGGCCTATTAGCCTGATGAGCCTGATCTGCAAGGCCATGGAACGTATCATGGAACTCATAAAAAAAGACATTGGTAACCTCCAAACTCTGGACCCCACCCAGTTCGGGTTTGTGAAAGGCAGATCATGCCTTCTGAACCTGATCGACTTCTTTGAGGCAGTCACCAAAGCCGTAAATGAGGGTAAGGTGGTTCACACAGCCTATCTTGACCTCGCCAATGCTTTCAACACCATCCCCATTCTGGAATTATTGCTAAACTCACTAAACTAGGTATAAATCCCTATGTCACAAGATGGGTTGCCAACTGGCTCACTGACAGAACCAACACTGTAAAAGTTGCAGACTCCAAATCTGACTTCAAACCAATGACAAGTGGAGTACCACAGGGTTCAGTCCTGGGACCTCTCCTGTTTGGTATCTACTTCTCTGAAGTACCGGCTAACACAGAAGGCCTCTGGCTAATGAAGTTCACAGAGGACTGCAAACTAGGAGCCATAGTCGAGTCCCCAAATGATGTGGAAAACCTACAGAAGGGCCTCACTAAGACAGATGCCTGGTGTCAAAGGCATGGCCTCAAGCTCAATGCCAAAAAGTGCATTGTCATCTCCTTTGATAAAAACTCTGTACCCATGAACTACCACATAAACAGCAGTCTACTTAATGCCGAATGTGTGATAAGAGACCTTGGGACCCAGGAGGACAGTAGTCTCTCCTTTGATAATCACATCTCCACAGTAGTCAGGAAATCCTTCTATGTGGCACACCTCATCACAAAATGGTTCTCATCCAGGAAAAAAGAGGTCATTGTTCCCGTCTACTTGGCACTCATTAGACTCATTATAGAGTACAATGCCCCTTTTGGAATGTACCTCACAAGACATTTGCAGCAGCTGGAAATGCCACAGAAGTACCTCACAAAGAGGATTACTGGCCTCAAACAGATGCCCTACACTGACCATCTCAAAAAACTCCAGCTTTACTTTGTAGCATATCACCTACTCCAAGGAGATCTCTGCCTAACATATAAAGCTATGTTAAACCTAGAGCTGTTGGACATGCAACACCTAAAGAAATACCAATCCCTTTGAGCTACACTGTCTAGGGACCTAAACCTTGTCACCACAATAAACAGGACAAGCTGGACGGATAGATTCCTGTCCCAGAGACTTCCTATACTCGGGAACAAGCTACCCATCTATGTCAAGCAAAGTTCCTTATTAGCACTTTTCAAGAAAAATCTTGCTGAGTGTATGGGAAATAGGAAATACACCCCGGGGATCACTTCTGTGGCTCTGCTCAACAGGGGCACAGGAAATTTACTTTTTTGGGTGGCATAAGCCAGGGAACCTTGTTGGCTAAACTTACTTAGGCCCATGGGCCGATACCCTAGTACCTACCTATGAACTGATGAACCTATGAAGAAAGAAATACAGGCAATCCTTGCTACAGTTCAAGTCATGGTGGGTAAATTAGACAAAATTAAACTTAAAAGTGGAGAATGTAAAAGAAGATACCACCAAATAAATAACCTTATTAAATGAAGTCCTTAAACAACAAACTGCTCAGATTGCTGCTTTGGAAGATTCTGTAAAAGATATAGACTACAGGTTAACAGAAAGAGAGAATAACATAGACATTCTTCTTCAAGAAAACACCAGACTCATTGAAAAGATAGATGACACTGAGAATAGAACAAGGAGGAGCAACATAAGAATCTATGGCATCCTGGAGCAGATGGAGTGGGACAATATGATTAATTTCCTGACTTCTTAGATTCCTAAAATCCTAAACCTAACTGAAGCAATATCCTTTGGGATAGAAAGGGCACACAGGTCTTTAACTACAACTTCTGTATCAGGTAAAAACAGCTCTCCAAGATCTATTATTGTAAGATTTATCTCCACACAAGACAAAGACCTTGTTGGTGACCAAAGTATCATGTTTGACAATGACTTTTCACTTCTTGTAATGTCCAAAAGAAGAGCATGCGTCCATCTGACAAAATCGTTAAAAAAGGGAAGGTATCAAAGCACAACTCATATTTCCAGCAAGAATAAGACTATCCCTGCCAGAAGGAAAGAAAACATTTGACTATCAAAGAAGCATCCATATTTCTCCAAGAAAATAACTTTTTAAGTCAATCTGATCCCATGGATTCTTCAATGAACTTAAAAAGACAAGCTTCAAAAATGAGTGGGCCATTAAAGAAAAAAGAAACCCAGAGACAAATGATAATACATAACTTCACATTTCATGCAAGTTTTTGTTTTCTCCCTCCTAAATAATGTAGAATCATACACAGAAGGTAATGTGACTTTTTTCTCTCCTATTATCTTTCCCACAACAATGCTAACTTTATAAATAATATATATTACTCAAACTTCAAGTAAATCAAAACGTTATCCAACTGCACACTTCTATTTTATACCTTTATCTCTTTTGGTATAGCACTAGTGAAATGGTAAAAAATCACTTACTCATTTCATATATTTATATATATTTCTTTTATATCCTATACTTATTTCTTCATGTCTGTGCCTTCCCTTTCTGTTTTAGTCCAAGTCACATAGTATTAAATCACTGCAGAGGAGAGAAATGCTTACTATGTTACTGTTAAGTAATTAGAAAGAAAGTGGTGACATTTTATTATTATATATACATTCATTACTTAACTGGATTTCTGCAATGTGTTCAATTTAACTACTATATCTTATAGCTGTATATGGTTGGTAATTTGGAGCCTTTATTTTAAATATTCATCATTTTATAAGTTATGCTTAAAAGCTTCATTTCACTAGAAATTTCCTGTCTACTTACTTTTTTGATGGTATTTTGACAACTTTTATGACAAGCTCAAGCTTCTAAAGGTTTCAGTTAGCTCACAGACTCATGAGAAACAATTTGCGCTGTCTTCCAGGAAGTAGGCCTGACCCCTGAACCTGTTTCTCTTCACTGAACTCTAACAGACAGTCAGATTCAAGAATGATCATTTCAACTGTGTTTTCATTTATTTAGGAATTATTTTTTATCTAAAAAGTCTTATAAGCATATGTTTTACTGTAAATAGTGATTTATTTAATCTGAATTACATTTCTATTTAAATAAGATTTACAAATATGTTTCTGACAGTGACTATTTTAGTTACTCATAGCAACAAATAATTATTAGGATTAATCAATTTATCTTAGTTTGTTTAGATAAAAAATAATTTTAAGAAAATGTATACAGTTTCATGTTCTTTCTTCATGCATACATAGTATATTAAATAGATTTTTTCCTTTTGAATGTTTTTATTGTACATATAGTTTTCCTTCTGCTTGCTATCAACCTGCAGTAGCTAGCAATTTAGACTAGATGTTAGGAGAGGGTTAGTTTGTGGCTTCTATGAGAGATATAGTAAGCCTGGATATACTTTATCCATGCAGAAGGTTATTAAAATATACAGTTTTATTTTCAAATTTAGAGTTTTTAAATTGCCCATAACAGTTTTAAAAAATTATTTGTCAAAATGAATCAAGGAAAGCACTTTTCAATGTTTCTTATAATAGCAGTCTTCATCAAATGATAATATTTAACATAATTATTAATGTCAATGGGTTGAACAACACCATGAAAAGGAGTAGTGTCAACAAATATTTAATGCTACATAAAGCAGATTTTGCATTCATTCAGGAATCCCACTTAGTAACAGAAGATCTGAACAAATTAACCTTTAAGGATTATAAGATTTTGGTAAGTACAAACTACAACCACAAAAGAAGACGTGTCCTAATTTTACCCAAAAAATCAGTGAGAATTCCAGAAATAATAATGGTATGCTTGCTTTAGTCATACTAAAACTAGATAAAAAGATGTACACTTTTGCAAACACCTACTGGATACTGAGTATTGGGACTAAAACTGTGAAAAAACATTTAGACACCATAACATTAAAGTCTACAGGTGAGTTACTATTAGTAGGTGATTTTAATTGTATCTTGTTCTCCACTGATACCACAAGCTCTAAGCCGTTGAAGATGATCCTGTTGCCAAACACTTGAGCAACTACATAAAAGACAGAAACCTAATTGACACTGACAGTATAAAAATATTATCCTCCCTGAAGTATTCTCACTACTCTTACAGATTTGGCCCATGGTCCAACATAGACAAAGTCTTTGTAACCAGTCCTTCAATGGCCAACACTGATAATGTAATGTTGACATCATGCCCTATATCTGACTACAATGCTATCACCTTCAATGTAACACTTAATACTGACCCCTTAAACTTCTGCCAAAGACTACCTGCTTATCTAATAACAGTACAAGGATTTAAAGAATGGTTTCTAGATGAAATAAAGTTTTAGCTAGATGTCAATAATAATGGAGAGGTTTCAGATATTATCCTATGAACACTTTAAAGGTAGTCTTATGTGGTAAAGTCAAATGTTGGTATATAAATAAAAGGAAAGTGGGATAAAAAACTGGTAGACATACAAAAAGAAATTGATGAACTAACACTTACATCAAATGACAAATCTGCATTAACGGACATATGTAAACTGAACAAGGAATATCAGGATATCATGCAGCATAAAATATGAATAAGTCTGGAAAAATTAAGATTACAATCCTACTCAATTAATCCCAAGAATATGTACAGGATTGCAATTATATCTAAATATGTAAATGAAAAAAGTCATATAAAAGAAATAATATACACTAGAAATAATCAGACTATCAAAGTTATAGATGTCAAGAAATATCGTATTATGTTTTAAAAACCATTACAAGAATATTAATAATAATAACTCATCTACAAGTGATAACAAAATTATAGACCACTTTCTTGCTAATAATATTCAAAAGAACCTATCCAAACAAAACATTAATAACACAGATAAACCTTTTTCTTTTAAAGAATTAAAGAAACAAATACAAACGCTTAAGACAAAAAGGCACCAAGGCTGGATGGTCTAATTCCAGAATTTTACAAACTCTTACCTGATAACATCTTGAAACTCTTATTCAATGCATTCCAAGAAGTTAAAACTACAGCAAGCATACCTCCCTCTTGGAAATATTCTATCATCTCTCCCATCTTAAAATCAAATAAACAGCCCAACCTTTGCACATCATACAGGCCAATTTATTTGCTTAACACTGATTACAAGATATTCATGTCTATCTTAGCAGACATATTAAATAATATTCTTTCAAAATTAATTCATGAAGACCAACCCTGGGATTCAGCAAGTATCTGTGCAAGAATAAGTTATTCCTGCACAGCAGGGACTGTTCCTGTACAGCACGGCAGTGCGCCTTGCATATTCATGTTAAACGGACACAGAGCTGTGTACAAGTGCAGGGGGTGTGTTTGAGAGCAGAGCTCTCACAATACACATGCCCCTGCACTCCAGAATTGCCTTTCATCAATTAAAATGAGCGGGAATGCTCATAACACCCCCAACCCATAAGGAAAACAAAAGTGGTCAAAAGCAAAAGGGACAAATGTCCCACCACGAAGCAGAAAGCTGATAAAGTACAGGGTTTAGCATTAGCAGGGATATTCTTAAGGGCATAGCTAAAATAACACAACAAAACTTTTTTTTTTATAAATGCGATAACGTTTAAGCATAGTTGTGCGGGTGTGCCTGTTGTTTAGCTATGCTTAGTCCAGTTTAAACAGAACAAGAAGTTAAATAGTAAGAGACATCCAATATAAGCAGTATTGCAATAGTGTAGTGGTTACAGTGTACACTTTGCAAGCAGCCATTCCTGGTTCGATCCCCACTGTAACTAATTCACATTTTAAATGTGACAACAGTGCATAAACAATTTTTTGTATTACCTACTAAATAACATATATGTGTTAACCGGAGTACTGCATTAGGTCCAGATGTGAGGTATCAGTTTAATAAAGTTGTGAAATCCCCATATAAACACAAGTGCTCCATACAAGTATGGTCACACATGAATAAATGTAATGAAAGCACATCGGGGGATGTCAGGGACAGTAAACAAATTTATAATATGTAATGAATGGTGAATCAATGCCATACAGCAGATAGTTCATAGTTCATAGTTCATAGTTTAGTACTAAGCTAACTGCCCTTTCTGAGACTCAAACCCTGCACCTTGTGTTTGTAAAAACACCTAACCTTATAGATAGTCTATAAAATCAAAAATAAGCAATGCTAAGCATTGCACAGCTCTGCTTACCAGGTGTAAGCATTGTGTAAATATGACTGTGAAGCAATGAGTAGCCCAGCTAAATGAATTTGCCCATTGGTAAGCAGTGATGAACCTGCCCCTTTAAGCAATGCCAACCTTAGCTAAGCAGGTTTGCCCATAGCTTAGCTTAGCTCAGCATATTCAAAACTGTCCAATCATGGCAAAGGGTAAAAAACTGGACATATTTAAACCCCATGGGTGGGAATACAGCTCATAACTGGTTGAATCTTTCCACTGTAGGCAGAATGGCTGGATTTGGAGAGGGATTGCACTTCCGTGTGCAGCACTGGGGCATCCAGGAGTCCAAGGTCATGGTAGGACTCCTGGTAAAAAAACATGATGAGAGACTGCTGCAGGGCCAGTACCAAGGCTTCCAATATAAAGCCTGTGACCATCTCGCCTGTGACCTCACCAGTGACATTGGCATCCCTCGGACTAGTGATTAGGTCAGGCACCAATATGCCAACTTGAAACGGAAAAAGTGGGAGCTGTGGGACCAGTGGGTCCAAGAATCAAGGCAGAGGGGTGATGTCCCAGCAGTGTGTAAGTACTCATACCAGTAACTGTTTAATAATGTTTAGCCTGTGTATATGATGGATAGGTATAGCTAAATATTTCTCTATTTCCCTTACAGCTGCAGCTGAGTGGGCTGTAAATCAGGAAGCCAGTGTGAGTAGGCTGCAAAGGCTACATCGTGAGGCTGGTGAGTAACAATCTTGCTTGTAGTAGTCATACCAAATAAATATAAAAGTAGTAGAAAGTCAGCTGCCAGTATAAAAACTGTTTTGCGTTTGGTTTGTACTGAATAAACCAGACAATATGACAGTAATAGTCCCATATAGATCGTATTTAAATAAAACTGCAACTGCCTGGCAATAAAGCAGGATTAGTTATAACAGCATGCATACATACTCCCATTAACCCAAAACACCAAATTTTGAACAGCTGCATAGCAAACAGAACACATGCATATATAGAAGCACAGTAGCTATTACAATGGCATGCAGGTTGCATTGTTAACAACAGGCCACCAATGATAAGTGTTTCAACATGGAACATGAATAGAAACACATTTCAATATTTGTTGCACAATAGGATATATGTCCCAACAGTAGGTTTGCTGTAAACATACACATTGATGTATGTGTTCAGATTTGTTTTGCAGATATGGCAGCGGGAGAGAGATGTCAATTAGCAACTATTATATCTTGCAGTATGAGGTCCTCAGACATTTTTTCCTGTTTATATCTTCCAGGTACTATGTCAAGAGAGCAACTCCCTGTGTTCACTCCACAGGAGAATGATGTACTCATCAACTTTATTGTGCATCACCACGGAATCCTCTTTGGGCATACAGCCCATGATCTGCAGAAGAGGACTGCCCTGTGGAACTAGCTCATCCACAGGGTAAACAATGTCGGCTTGCATAACCGCAGTTATGAGCAGGTGCGACATTGTTGCAATGACCTCATCCGCCACTCCTATCAGCATGCAGCTGTAGTTAGGAGGGACCAGCTAGCCACAGATGGGGGTCATGCCATCCAGCCCCCACTGACACATGTTGAGGAGCTCCTCACCAACCTTGGGGCACCTGCCCACCAGCCAAGTCAAGAAGTAGAAGATAGCGTTGTGGAGGTGGGTGCTACCCACACAATGGATGAGGAGCATGCAGGTAAGGCCCCAGGGCACATTAGTAGACCACTGCTGCTTATCGATCTTCATCTGTAAAGTATCTTCATGCATAAGTCAGATAACATAGTCTGTCACTGCAATGTAGTAATGAACAAATGTGCATAATCTGTAGTATTGTGGGTTTGTACTGTTGATGTACTGAAATGCTTCTCCCACCCTGTGCCAATGCCACAGGTGTTGCTCCTGACATCACATTTCTCACACACCTATGTAGGTCCCTCTGATATACCTCTGGGGCAGCAGCCTGTAGCTGGTGAGTATGGAGGTTTATTGTTCAGGTTTGCAAATACACTGGCCATGTTATAGCCATGGTATTTGCCATGCACACATTTAACACACACATATCCATAATACATGCTGTACATGTTCACTTATTGTTGCTGTTAATTGCACTACATCACAGTGGTCAGCACAGTGGCATATCTGAAGGGTATGTAAGAGTCCTGCAGTATAACTAACAACCTGTCATTTCAAGATGTGTGGATAGAGATAAACATAATGGTGGGACAAATGGCCTACAGTAGGAACATGTCTGAAACATTACCCTTATACAGTGGCTACAACAGTGTATATACCAGTATTACAATGACAACTGTTACAGATCTACACAACGGCATATCACAATACCACATTCCACATGTTTTACAACCTGTAATGTGATCCTAACATGAGCAATGAATGTGTAATATGGAATCCTATGTTAGGACAATAAATATGGGGAATACATACCTTAACAAACAGTGGAAGCATATGTGGGCACACACTCCAAATAACATATTGTGGAAGCAGCTTTTGAGGTACTGCAGCATTCACTCATCTTGAGTATGCATCTTCATCAAGTACAGGTCCTCAATGTCACACCAAGTAATGATCTGCTGTCCAAGAAGTATGTCCATGACATTTGCCCACTCACCTGCAACAGAGGCAGCTGGGGCTTGCACACATCTTACAAACCATGGAATGGATCCCATATCCAAAAGGTAGCACTCAGGAGTGGGAGAAGTAGCCTTACCTCGCCATTGCATAAACCATTGCAAACAGTGCAGACAAGCATGTATGGGACAATGAAGTATGGGACACCATTAATGTAGAAAATAAACAGATGTCCATCCAAGACAGATGACAGCACATGTTGCAAACTGGTCATGGAGGCTGCCCAGAACCATGCAGCAACACTGAGGGGCTTGCAGGAATGTCTAGCAAATACTGCCTGTGCAGTACCTGTGTTGACAATTACCTGGAATCTGCATAAGTGTGGCCTATGGGTTAGGGTAATCAGATGGAAGAGTTGTTCCACAGGAGACATCATCCAGGGCTCTCTACAGGTAGCATATGCATAATATCAAGTCTCCCAAAGGCATGTGTTGCAATGTGTAATGGTGCACTGAGACCAAGGCTGAAACTTACAGATAGCATTAATAATGATACAAGTGCTGTACAAGCAACACCTCACTCCACCTCAGGCTCGCCATCCCCATCTGTACCTTGCTGGTGACAGTGTACACCTTTAGGTTTGCTATTCATTAGCAGGAACTAGGCTGGTAGACATGGTGTTCTGAATTTGGGACACTGCAAAATGACACTCATGTGTGGCCCATAGTTGTCAAGCATCTGCAAAAAGGCTGAGGATGGGGAGGGGTGTCATCCTGAAACACAACAGTGAACTGAAGCATACATCCAAAGCTCATTAAGACTGGCTGTTGAACATAGTCAAGGTCATGCATTGCACCAGACATAACCCTGACTCCACAGCAATAGTGAAGGCACTGTGTGATCTCCAAGGGCTGTACACATGAGCTGACCTTGCAATATGGCAGAGTTGGGGGACATTTGTAGGGCGGAGTGACCAAATAATGGCAAGTGAAGATGGGCCATGCTAGTATACCCCTTCCAGGAATAGTGACTGCTGCAGTTCACTTAACAGGTGCTTCAACAAACCATCATGTTAAGGGTGTGCACACTTATGCAACCCACATATTGTATACATCCCAATCAACATCTGCACATCTAACACATTTGTTTGATGCTGCATTTGACTGCACAGGTCATATGTTACATATCAGGTGTGTGTAATGTTAACATACACAGTATTGTGGCCCCATGGCATATCAGGGAAGAGGGTGGCATGTCTATAAGGGTGTGTAGCCTCATATCCATAGTAATCTTTGAAGGTTGTCAGTATAATTGGATTTTATTGTTCATACATGCACTGCTGATGATGAGATCTGTAAATCAGACGTCAGGCATTCACTATTGACATCTGTCCTCATATCAACCCAGGTATGTGTCAGACAAACATGTAGGGGCTGTAAGCAACAGAGCAAACATAACTGCCACACATATACACATTCAGCAATGGTGTGTACATTTGTGAAGTATGGTACACAGTACATGGCAGGGTGTTGAACAGGTGCACAGCAATACTCTCTGCATGGGTGCAGTGTGTTCCAGAGGAAGGGGCATCACCTACTAACACAACTCATGCATCACAGAGATGTATAATGTTGGTAACAGGGATTGAGTATAGCTGCGGTGCATGCTGTTGAGTGCCATATGCCATGCATGTTGACAGTTGGGTAATGAGAGGTCTATGAAATATCTTTGTGCCA
>NC_056750.1:583228949-583268949 GCF_019279795.1 Protopterus annectens
TCACAGTGAAGGAAAAGGGCCAACACCCACAAGAAGTGCTTAGTTATAGGAGTGTGTTTCCATGCAATTGGCTATAAACTAAAACAATGAGTGAGAAGGTCACTGAAAAACCAATCAGTAAAAACAAAAAGAAAACTCCAGCAAAGCTAGAACTTCCACTGAGTGACCTCTCAAACCTCTTGTATCAGAGGCACATGGGATATATGCAAATGATCCTTATGAACATCAGGTGTTTCAGCTAATTGGCGATTCTGAATGCCCATGAATTGTTTCGTCATTTTAATGGACAATTTCAGGCCAATAAAGCCAAACCCCACTAGCTGTGGATATGCATATTTTGGCCTTGTTACGACCTCATCAGTACAGCACAAGCAGAGTGTTTGACTAAGCATAAGAAATACAGGGCTGTTATACCCAACTGATGTCCATTATCATTAGGGTCAGTGCAAAAATATCCCATAGGAAAGATACCACAACTGTTCCACATGCAATTAGCAAGTGGTGGACGGCAGTTCATCCACAGGCCATCAGTTGATCATGAGCATTCCTTACAAAACTCAAGCTGCTGCCTATGCAAAACAGATGTACTTTTCCAAATCCACCAGAGAGGGAGAGAGAGACAGACAGAGACAAAGTAAGAAGGGAAAGGTGTAAGAGTAAGAGCCAAGCATGTTTGTGCATGATCCGTGGGTGGAGAGTGGTATCTGGGTATTATAACAGTTACCTATATTGTTTACTAATCCATACTGTCACATAGTAATTGCACATGGCTGTACACATTTATGGTTGAGGATTGTCTACAACAACCTCTACAGTGTTTGAAAACTGTTGGTCTTGTAATGTGGACAATGGGACATATAGGTCCTCAATATAATGATGTAGCAAAACCCACACTGCAATGAATGCTGTCAGTACACACTCACCCCAACACCCAGACAGGATACTGATGACACACAAACAAGCACACACTTACCAGTACTGAGTTTCAAACCCCTACCTAATTATATATTGCTATTACAGTGTTATGCAGTTCTTGCATGCACCACGGAGCTTACATTTTGAAAAGCTGTCAAAAGGTATCTTTGAAGGTGAGTGACATCAGCAACAGTGCTAAAGAAGGAAGAAGGGTAGTGCAGTACATGTGAATGTCCACAAAAGCAGGTGTCAATGGAGACATACACACACTCTGTCAGGGAAACAAACATATCATCACAGTTGGCAGGATCAAGATTAGAATGCCTACCTAACTAGTTTGCTACACTACAGTATTATGCAGTTATCACAAGTGTCACAGGACTTATATGGCTGATACATGGCCAAAGGGTTATTTCAAGGTGAATGACATAAGCAGGCGTGCATAAAGTAGGTGAATGGGAGGTGTAGTGAATGTGAATGACTTCAAAATCATTAATCTTCACACACACACACTCACACACACACACACACACACACACACACACACACACACACACACACACACTCACACACACACACACACACACACACACACACACACACACACACACACACACACTTGCCAGTACTGAGATCATAGGTTCATTGCTTCGCAGGTGTGTAGCAGGTGAATGGGTCTGATGGCTGTACAAGGCTAGGCAAAGGGAATAACTTGGAATCAGGCCACATCACAATGGTCTCCAGTGTGGCTCGGGGGAGTTGTCCCTGGAGTGGTCCACACAGGTGGGTATTGTATTTAACAATGACTCAGCTAGGTTACTATTGTGGGTGGCCAATGATGTGAACTGCTTCCCATGTATGTGATCTATATTCCATAACATGGACAGTGTCTCGGTTGTGCGCATGTCCCACACGCATGTTATTTGACATGTGGAAGTGTACTTGAGGTCTCTGGGGCATGTTGTGTGTACAGATTGTTATCTTCTGATGTAGCATTCCTGACCTCATTTGGGGAGACCTGGCTATGGAACTGAGGTTGTGCTTGCACCTACATTGACAGCATGATACAGGTATTCTGTGGAGTTAGTGGCATCTGTCCATACAGGGCATGTGTATAAGGCATGGTATTCCCTTTGTGGGTTACATTTGCAGACACTACAGTTGTTGAAGGCACCCAGTGGGGAACATAGCAAAAGGGCCACTGTAAGCATTTACTTGCCTACTGTAGGGATGGAACAGGGTGCTATGTCCTTTTACTTGCTGGATAACACACTCAGTCAGGAGATATCACACATCACAGTACTTTCTGATGTCAGTGGCACTGTTGTGGTCAACAGGCATGTAGTCCACTGCAATCACACAATGGTTACTATCTGTGAGGCAATATGCAGGGAACTACCAATTTGTTGCCTAGCCAAGTGTATTTGTGTATGAGACATGGGTGGAGAGTGTTCTCTCTATCTAACAATCTTTACAGACCATTATGTTACGCACTTACCACATGCACCACTGACCTGACATGGTTGCCAATTGGCAAAAGATGCTTTTAAGGTGGATGATATCTGCGGGACTGCTAAAGTCACGCTCTGAGATGTGTACTGGCTGTAAATGGGGCCAAAAATTTTGAGGTACACACATACATATGTACACACACAAACTCTTGCCACAGATGAGATTCAAACCCATACCGGTGTAGTTACTGCTACTACATTGTTCCACATTTATGACATGCACCATGGAAGTTATAGGGTTGGGTCTTGTCCAAAGGGGTATTTCAAGGTGACTGACATCAGCAGGCTTGCTAAAGTAGGGCAATGAGAGGTGTAGTGACTCTGAATGGCCTCAGAATCATTAATCTCTCCACACACACACACAGACACACACACACACACACACACACTCACACACACACACACACACACACACACACACACACACACAGTTCCCATGTCTTGGATTAGAACTTCTACCCAACTAGTATGTTACACTATAGCATTACACAGTTATCGCACATGCCACAGAGCTTATAGGGCTAGCCCTTGTCCAAAGAAGTATTTCAAGGTGACTGAAATCAGCAGGCTTGCTAAAGTAGAGCAATGGGGGGTGTAGTGACCGTGAATGGCCTCAAAATCATTAATCTCCACACACACACACACACACACACACACACACACACACACACACACACACTTGCCAGGACTGAGAAGCATAGGTTCATTGCTTTGCAGCTGTGTAGTAGGTGAATGGGTCTGATGGCTGTACAAGGCTAGGCAAAGGGAAAACCTTGGCATCAGGCCACATGACAATGGTCTCCAGTGTGGCTTGGGGGTGTTGTCCCTGGAGTGGTCCCCACAGGTGGGTACTGTATTTAACATCCACTCAGCTGGGTTACTATTGTGGGTGGCCAATGATGTGAACTGCTTCCCATGTATGCGATCTATATTCCATAACATGGACAATGTCTCAATTGTGCACATGTCCCACACGCATTTTATTTGACATGTGGAAGTGTACTTGAGGTCTCTGGGGCATGTTGTGTGTACAGATTGTTATCTTCTGATGTAGCATTCTTGACCTCATTTGGGGAGACCTGGCTATGGAACTGAGGTTGTGCTTGCACCTACATTGACAGCATGATACAGGTATTCAGTGGAGTTAGTGGTGTCTGTCCATACAGGACATTACATTTGCAGACACTGCAGTTGTTGCAGGTGCCCAGTGGGAAACATAGCAAAAGGACCACTGTAAGCATTTACTTGCCTACTGTAGGGATGGAACAGGGTGCCATGTCCTTTTACTTGCTGGATAACAAACACTCAGTCAGGAAATGTTACACATCACAGTACTTTCTGATGTCATTGGCACTGTTGTGGTCAACAGGCATGTAGTCCACTGCAATCACATAGTGGTTACTATCTGTGAGGCAATATGCAGGAAACTACCAATATAGTGGTTGTTGCCTAGCCAAGTGTATTTGTGTATGAGACATGGGTGGAGAGTGTTCTCTCTATCTAACAATCTTTACAGACCATTATGTTACGCACTTACCTCATGCAACACTGACCTGACATGGTTTAGGGTTGGTAACAGGTACTTCTAAGGTGGATGATATCTGCGGGACTGCTAAAGTCACACTCTGAGATGTGTACTGGCTGTAAATGGGGCTAAAAACTTTGAGGTACACACATACATATGTACACACACAAACACTTGCCACAGATGAGATTCAAACCCATACCTGTGTAGTTACTGCTACTACATTGTTCCACATTTATGGTATGCACCCACGGAGGTTATAGGGTTGGATCTTGTCCAAAGGGGTATTTCAAGGTGACTGACTTCAGCAGGCTTGCTAAAGTAGGGCAATGAGAGGCGTAGTGACTGTGAATTGCCCCAAAATCATTAATCTCTCCACATACACACACACACACACACACACACACACACACACACACACACACACACACACGCACACACGCACACACACACACACACACACACACACACACACAGTTGCCATGTCTTGGGTTAGAACTCCTACCCAACTAGTATGTTACAGTATAGCATTACACAGTTATCGCACATGCCACAGAGCTTATAGGGCTAGTCCTTGTCCAAAGGGGTATTTCAAGGTGACTGACATCAGCAGGCTTGCTAAAGTAGGTCAATGGGAGGTGTAGTTACTGTGAATGGCCTCAAAATCATTAATCTCTACACATACACACACACACACACACACACACACACACACACACACACACACACACACACACACACAGTTGCCATGTATGGGATTAGAACTCCTACCTAACTAGTGTGTTACACTATAGCATTACACAGTTATTGCACGTGCCACAGAGCTTCCAGGGCTGGACCTTGTCCAAAGGGGTATTTCAAGGTGACTGACATCAGCAGGCTTGCTAAAGTAGGTCAATGGGAGGTGTAGTTACTGTGAATGGCCTCAAAATCATTAATCTCTACACATACACACACACACACACACACACACACACACACACACACACACACACACACACACACACACACACACACACACACACACACACACACACACATGGAGTTTCACAGTTGCCATATCTGGGATAAGAACTCCTTCCTAACTATGTGTTACACTATAGCATTATGCATTTATCACATGCCCCACAGAGATTATGGGGCTGATAACTGGCCAGTGGGTTATCTCAAGGTGACTGACATCAGCATGAGTGCTAACATGGGCTATGGGAAGTGCAACATGTGTGAATGGGCCATAAATCATTCCTCTGGAAACACACACACACAACACTCAGTCACACACAACTTTACATTTGACAGGACTGGGTATACAAATGCTAGATGAATACTGATTTGTACTATCATGTTACACAGTTATCATAAGCACCACAGACACTATAGGGCGGAGGGCTACCAAAAGCAAATGTCTACAGTGATTGACATTGGCACATCATGTGATAATGGCCAAGTGGATGTGTGGTGGGTCGGACAGGCCTCATGATGGCAATCTCTTTGTCACTGTCTGCATCTCTCTTCCCCACATCTCTGTGTGTGTATGTTTGACCTATTATAGTGTGTTGGCCATGGATATGTGTGTATTCCTATCCAATGTCTGTGCAAAGCATGAATGGTCTGCATTGTGGTGTGTGTGCACAGACATCTACGACTGACAGATATGTATAGGCCACTGTTGTTGTCAGACATGGGCTTCATTTCTCTATGTGTTGCAGCATGCCCAGTATGACCTTCTGTATTTTGTTGTCAGACATGGGCTTCATTTCTCAAAGTGTAGGAGCATGCCCAGTATGACCTTCTGTATTGAGTGTGTGAATCCATTCCAGGTAGGTTGTACTCCAGTGCAGGATTTTGTGTTCTACACCTACAGCTAGCAACCTGTTTCTGCAGGATATCTGTAGACAGGTTGACAATATGGAGTCACAATGGGCGAAAGATAGTGGGATACTGTAACTATTGCTGTCTGTGCTGCTTGTGTTACATGGTTGGTGTTAGCAGAGATATTCAGACATGTATTGTTTTACACTGTGATGTATTATGTCATCAACTACCAACAGATATACTTATTTGCTCACAGTTATTTCCTGGGAAATACAAGATAATTGAAGCTGTGTCAAGTATTGTGGTCTGCAGCCTACATATTCTTGCACACTCATGCCATTCTGGAGGGGTAGCTGCAGACACTTGCTGATGGATCTGCGTAAATGGTCCAGCACCTTGGTACTGTGGTGGCTGAGGATCCCCTGCTTGTACATCTATCGACATAACAGAATGGCCATATCCTGCTGTGGCCATACCTCTCAGCTGTACAGATTCACCCAGGTTACCCAGAGGCAGGGCTCATATATCTGGTCAGTTCCTCTTCACATTATGGTTTATGAGCGGGTTTGTAGCCACCCATTACTGGATTTGCAGGCAGGGGTAGTATGGGCACACATCAGAGTTTCAGACTTCACACACTCCATGGCGTCCATGCTTCTACACCCCCCAATCTGTTATTCTATCCTCTTCCTAACATTATGAGTGTGATATCTGTGAAGTATCCCTATAGTTGTCCCTTCATCCCAGGGTTATTTAGGGGTTTGTCCACAGTTCATGCAGTAGGACATGGTGGGCATGCTACTGGGATTTGTTGACATGGCCTTGCATTTGTGTTCTGTAGACTGTGTTATGTTGTTAGTTGGGACCCCATGAAATAATATACATTGGCAGTATGGGTGAGGCACAGGCCTTTGACAGAGGACTGTAGAGCATTTGGTAGTGATGCAGGCCATCTGTAGCAAGCCAGTGCATTCTGTCACTCCTACAGTCCCAGACTATGAGCCACTGGATTCCCCTGGGGTGACAGGGTAAGTGTGAGAGGTGTTAATGGCAGTAGTTCCTGTCCATATTAATCCATTGGTCTTGATGCTGGCAGGGTGCTGCTTACAGCTAGGGACACACTTGCATAGGACACCTCTTCAGCATACTGCATTATGTGGGTATTCCCATACAGAAGTAAGGATCATACTGTACTCATTCCCAACAGCAGGGATATGACCTGTGATAAACCTGTGGATCATGGTGGGGTGAGCTGATTGCATGTGTGATATGGAGGCTTTTTGCATCTGACTCAGATATATACTTGGGATATTCCCCTTATGCTACCTTGTGCGGGGACATAGGCAGTCTCATTACTTCATAACTGTGCCTTTTGTGGTCTGTCAGTGATTGGCCAGAATATATCAGTACTCCATACTACACAGACAACTAATGTGCTGCTAACCTGTATGTACAATTCCAAAGGTGTGTGATATTAACAGTTACATTTTATGTACTCTTTCTAGGGTACTGCCACCTGTGTACTATGTGGATGTTTGGGCCCACATTCATGGCATGTCCATCTTTCAGATGGTGACAGATATTGACATCTGAACAACGAGTATGGATAACAGCTGAAGTGGGTCTTGCTGGGATGCATTGTGGTTGGCATTGCAGTTATCAGAACATGGCCCTGTCATTGACAGTACTGGCCATAGGCCACCGGGACACAACCCTCCATGCCTACATGCTGACCACTTCCACACAATGTACAACACACAACAACCTAACCCACAGAGTCCTGCATATTGTACACATGCAACAATCTATCCTGTAAATTGGGCGAGCTCAGGTAATCTGTGCTCCACTGTTAACTCCACTTGTACATGTTACTGCATTTCTACATAGGATTTTGGGGGGAGGCAAACCTGGCAATTGTAAACATTTGCTATGACTGTACTGGTATTTCAGGTGCTCTGTTGGCTTCCATTTAGTTTTGTATTCTGACCTATCATGCAAACTAGAGGCATATCAGTAGAGTACAGATCTTAGGTTTTATTGAACTACATTTCAGTTTCAGACTTCATACCCTGACCTGTTGTAGTCTGTCTGTGTAGGTCTGAAGGGGGGCTGTTACCCATTGCTATTAATTGGTGGCCTTAGCACAGCCATTCTTTATGGTTATCTACACCTGTCCTGCTGGCTGAGGCTGTTGTTGGGTATGTGAACTTCACTGACATGCATGTGTGTGTCCTACGACACACATTTGGGCCACCACATGTACTGCAATGGGATTTGTCACTTTGCCTAGTACTGCCTACTTTGTTGACACCCATATTTGTTATGGATGTCATGCTGTTCATATAGGTGTCCACTATCTGCTGCCATCCCATTCAGCCACCCAATTCCCTTGCATGCTCACATCCATACCATAGCTACAAATATCAGGACATACCACTCCATTCAGCAACTGATAGGAAGAGTGAGTTACTTGTGGATGTGCCAGTACTGAGGATGGTGCTGGAGGGCTGATTCTGTTTGATGCATATAGTACACTCCCTATACATGACAAAGCACAGGTAGCGTCATGTTTGGCATCCCTTTTACTGTATGTGCAAGTCAGAGAGAGGTGTCATTCCCTGGGTTCCTACCGTGTCAGTGTATGTGCTATGCACTGCCACTTTGCCAAAGCCTGGGTATACTGGGCATGCCTCCTTCTGTCTACATGGGCAGGCTCAGGTTGTTCCTCCTCTGAATCACTCTGTGCCTGTGCTGGCCTTGGCAATGGTGGGGGGCTGTGCGGCCCGGCCCCGTGTTGTTCCTGCTGCAGCTGTTTCCACAGGATCATATTGTGTAGCATGGCATATACAATGAAAATCTGTGTACATGTAGCTGCAAAGTACTGCACGGATCCACCGGATATGTCCAGGTACAGGAACCGTGACTTGAGCATCCCAAACACATGCTTTATTATGATTCTCGTTTGTGCGTGTGCCCCATTATGGAGTTCTTGATTGGGTGTGTGTGCATTTCTGATGGGTTTCATCAGCCACAGCTCCAATGTGTAACCAGCATTCCCCACTAGGTGCCTAAACACTGCTAGGCAGCCTCAGACACTCCCTCTTCCTGAGCTGTGCTTAGCTAAGGCCAAACACAGGCCACAGAGCTCCAATAAGCTTACAGCATGCATGACACTCCCCCTTATGAGGTCATCTACCTCTTAGGCTTGTACCACGTTGTTGCTGCACTTACATGACTGGGTGCTAGCTAATACTGAGAGGCAATCTGTGATTCAGTATCAATCTCCTCATTGGCATAAAACTGACTGCTAATGCATGGTTACAAGACTGACACTCAGCCTTCCCCCTTAGCAACCACTATTCCATGGTATTGTTGTCTTCTGCATATCATTGACTATTATGGCAGAAAGCTGATTTTGGTTTAAAAGCTTATTTCCAACTTTTTTTTTCGGGCCAATCCTGTCTGCGCACCACTGCCCTACGCGTAAATGGCCAAAATCAGCAAAAAAGAAAATAAAACTTATTTTTTATAATTTTGCAACTATTTACCATGCCAATAGCCATCTATTTTGCCATTGGCATGCCTACTACATTGAATACATACTGTCTTTGGAGCTGTCATGCCTGCATTTTATAATTTACAGAAATGTATTCGGTTAGTAGCCGAATACATTTCTGCAGGTTACACTATTCCTGCACAGGTGCCTGCCTCTTTCCTGGATTGCTAATTCACCTCATTTGCATAGTTTTCACCTGCAAATGAGGTAATTAGCGTACAGCAGCTGTGTCCATGCAGGAATAGAGTAGGAGCACTCGTGCATATCTCGGGAGCTCATTCTTGGATCGCTCGTCGGCCATATTGCGTGCAGCAGCTCTAGCACTATTCCTGCACACCAAGCAGACCTTGCTGAATCCTGGGACAAACCATGTTTATCAAAAACAGAAAGGTAAAAGACAATGTAATTAGATTACTGTCCTTAATAAACTTAGCAAACAAGAAACAAAATTGCTTTCTATTTTAAGCCTTGATATAGATAAAGCGTTCAGCTCCCCAAGTTGGCCATATCTGTTTAAAGCTCTGCAGAAATACAATTTCTCCCCAAACTTTATAGGATTAATTAAAAAATTATATGAAATGTCCATAACCTATGTAAAGATTGGATGTTATCTATCTAGCCCTTTTGAAATATTAAGAGGTACTAAACAAGGTGCCCCCTCTCCTCATTCCTCTTTGCACTGGCTATTCAGGCTTTTGCAAATTATGTTAGAAATAATGACAGTGTTAAAGGATAGAAAGTGTCAGACAAATTATCCCCAAGATACAACTGTTTGCTGATGACCTACTAATAACTTCTAATGTTATTGAAAATTCAATAGATCAGCTATAACAGTAGATAGACTTCTTTCCAAACATCTCTGGTCTAAAATTCAATCTCAACAAAACTCAGGCACTTCTACTGAATAAAAATGTTACTATGAAACTTAGATAAAAAAGAGACATAAACTGGGAGCGCACAAATATTAAATACCTAGGTATCGTTATTGAATCTAATTATAAAAAAAATCACATCTAATTACTGACAACTTATAAACTCAATTACTAGTCTGATAGACAGTTGAAACAGACTCTTCTTCACATTTGAAGACAGACTAACTTTAAGCAAAATGATACTGTTACCTAAAATCTTATTCATTGGCCAAGCTCTAATAATTCCCCCACCTGTCAAAACTAAACAGAAAACTAATAATGTAGTATTCAACTTTCTTTGGTATCTCAAAAAAAAAACAAGATTTTTTCTTCTCTGGCACACCACAAGCTGGGATGAAGGATGTATATGGTTTCCTAATATTGATTTTTATTTAAGCTCTGCATTTATTAACATAGTGTTGCTTTAGAATAATACTTCGTACACATCATATTGGAAGTCAGTACCATGAAACCTTACTTCTTAATAGCAGTAGGACATTGCTTGAACCATATACTTAAATACATACAAACATCTTTATATGGATTTTAAAAATATACATTCCAAGTGAATGGTCAAAACTTGTTCTCACACCTCTTGTAAACCAAATATTGCTGTTGTTTAAAAAGCTTATATTTTCTAATCAGCTAATTAAAAATGTATTAATAATTATGTTTCCTATTGCTTACACAAATGAATGTTTGATATCTTTTGATACTCAGAAAATGTTAGAATTAAAGAAAGGTGACCTATTATACTGGAATCAATTTCTCTCAGCTAGTAAAATAAGTTCTGCAGACTATTTGATCAGCAGATATAGTTTGCAAAATTGCAATTGGCTGAACATCCAAACTTGTAAGGATTTTATACATACTAAGCTCATACCCTCATTAGAGGCATACGATAAGAGTAACTTAAAAATCTTGGATTTTATCTAACAATTAATAGCTCACCCAAGAAAACATCGTACATATCTGTTATTTATAAAATCCTCAGAAATGATTTTAGCAAAACAAATGTTTCTTTTTGGAATTATTCAAGAGAAGATAAGACAAGTATTCTCAGAAAAAGATAAAAAATGTTGTTTACAGTCAGTGAAGGAATACACATCTTCCCTATTCTGGCATGTATACACATGGAAATGTTTACACAGATGTTTTTTTCACCCCACATAGACTAGTAATAATGTACCAAAAAGGTGAAATGAAATTCTGGAGATGTAGACGCCCTGATGCTGACTAGATACATATGGTTGTTAATTGCAAAATAATTTCCCCATTTTGGATAGACTTTAAATATCTTTGCAAAGCAATATGGAATGACAACTGTATAATTTCTGACTCCCTTATCCTTTCAATATTCCTGTTCCTGAAGTCATTCCTAAAAACCAAACAATTTTATTATGGTCCATCCTCCCCAGTGCAATGAAATTTGTTACTAACATTGGAAAGTCCAATCTACTACTGTCTTTATATTTGAGTTTATCCATCTTGTGAAATATATTTGTAAGAATAAGAATGCTACTATAAAAGCAAGGACTAACAACACAACTCATCATTTAATTGTTTGGACAAAATTGTCTAATCTGTTAGAGAAATATTAAGTGTCCTCCTATGCATATATTTTTTTAGTTATTATGGATATTGTATATATTTTTTTCTTGTAACTATACTGTTAAATTATTGTATTATAAAATTAAGAAAAACATTTTTAAAATAAAATAACACAGCCTTGCAGGAATGATTCTAGCTAGATCAGAACAGACTGAATTCTCCCTCTCATGAAGAAATAGATAGGCCTCTTTAGACAAAAGATTTCACTACAAGCTCCAAAGGTCACAAACAATAATAGATTTTCAGCTCTATGTTAGTGTTTTTCAGGTACAGGAACAAGTAAAAAGAACAGACAACAAAAGGAGACTAAAAAACAGTTATACAGTTTGAACAGATATGCAGCAAAACAGAAGTGCAGAAAATAGTTGAAAATAAGGACCTCTCCTTTTCCAATATCACAGCAGAGTAAGTCACACAAGTAATGCTTATACCAATGTGTGGCCTCCTTTCCTTTTTAGAGTGAAAGAATCTTTGCAGCTGAATTTTCACTTTAGTACACACAAGCAAGCGGTGAGTATCACAGTCTGCACTATGGTAATTGCATGTTAAGTTGACACTACCTAAACCTATGCGTTTAGTGAGAACAAGGTCAAGCTAGTATCAATGTTTCTCCTGGGTGTTGCCATGAAAGTCTGCCCTGGGGTTTGACATTGAAGAAGGTGCTGGTTAGGTGGATGTCATACTGGGGACAAAATTTAAGGAGACACTGTCTGTTTTTATTCATCTTTCCTGTTCCAAACTGTCCCAGACAGGATGGCCAGCTGTGATTGTCACTGCCAACTCTGGCATTAAAGCCACAAAGAGTGAATAACAGTTCATGGGAAGGGACATCAGTGATAGCGTTACTAAGTTCATCATAGAACTTGTTCATGACTTCCTGGGTAGAAATTAAAGTAGACATGTAGATGCTGAAGATGTTGACCATGGCTGCTGGTGTTTGCAGCTGAACTTTCAGCATTCTCTCATTTCCAACATTTGGTATTTTGACTGAACCAGCAATGTTGTTTTTCACTATGAAACCAACACCATGTTCACTGGTCTCTTCTAGAAACTTCCCTTGCCGAAAAAAAGTAAAGTCCTTCTCTCTGAGACATCCAATGGGCAACACACTGGCATGAGTAAGCACAAAATTATAATTTTGTGAAATCACTCTCCTTCAACTATTTAAATGTATTGATCATCCTACTGTATTCCATAGAACCAGAACACAAAAGTGCCCACCCCCTTTCAATCTGTCTTGCTCTTTTAATATTAGTGGCTGTTCACTTAGACAGCTAAAACTTAAGTTACCCCCTTTCATATCTAACTGCTCAGTGCACACTGCAGTGTTTAGGATATTAATCCATTTTTTCACATCACCTTTAAACATCTATTGCAAGACCACCAGTTATAGGAGAGCCCACTTTCTGCCTCTCAGTAGTCATCTTGGTATTAGTTCTTCTATTTTCTCCTGGTGAGAGAAAGAAAAGGGATATTTTTCTTGCAGGATGCTGATCACCAGAAAGACTAATAACTGCTTTATAGGTGACACCTTGGAACCTGTGCTTGTATTCTGTTCCTGGTGAGAGACGGAGCACAGTGCATTGATTCCTGACTGTTTCTGGTTGGACAGTGAGTGTCTGTGCTTAATGTTTTTAATTGGTCTGGTTGCTTTTCAAGGCATCTACCAGGAAAGGCTTCAACAAGCCTACAGACACTTGCATCATCTGGGACAAGACTGTGGAATACCAAACAGGCTGTGGCCTGCTTCTTATCTTGGTATTGGTACTAACATTTTGCTTCTGGTAAGAGAAGAAGCAAAAGAGCATTGTATCGCAGCAGAGTGAAGCTGTGATGAGACAAGCATTAGTACTAGGCAGGCAGTAGCCATTCATGCGACTCCACTCTTTTCATCATTCTTGACAAGCTAATTCCTTGTTTTCAGTAACTAATTCTTAATTTGTTTCTAACTTCAGAATATCTGCCTAAATACTTCATCCTTAAATTTTCACGGTGTACTTATTAGTTTCTCCTCAAGTCTCTGGCAGTGCTCTGTACAGACTCAGACACCTTTAGTAACATTCTTCCTGTAAAACTGACATTTTTCTAATACCTAGTTGCACACAGGACATCTAGTTTGCAGTGACAAGCACTGTTCACACAGCTGCAAACTGGATACTCCTGACATTGGTTGATATTCTCACACCAACTGTCTAATCAATAAAAAAAGTGTCTGTTGCCGTGGATATGAACTTTCCCACTGTCTCCGTTACTAGCTTGGTGGATATGGGCATCCTGAGGCAATGTAAAAATTGTCTCATGTTTGCTGACAACTAGTTAATTCTCAAAGACTTTAAATATCGTTGTAAAGGAATATGGAATGACAACTGTATAATTTCTGACTCCCTTATCCTTTCAATGTTTCTGAAGTCATTCCTAAAAAACAAACATTTTTACTATGGTCCATCCTCCCTACTGCAATGAAATTTGTTACTAAAATTGGAAAGCCCAATCTACTACTGTCTTTAAAGTTGAGTTTATTCATCTTGTGAAATTCATTTGTAAGAATATGATTGCAACTATAAAAGCAAGAACTAACAACACAACTCATCATTTAATTGTTTGGACAAAATTGTCTAATCTGTTAGAGAAATATTAAGTGTTCTCCTATGCATATTGCTTTTTAGTCATTATGGACATTGTATACAGTTTTCTTTCTTGTTACTATACTGTTAAGTTATTGTGTTATAAAATGAATAAAAACATTTTTGAAAAAAAATAACACAGCCTTGCAGGAATGCTTCTAGCTAGATCAGACCAGATGGAATTCTACCTCACATGAAGAAACAGCTAGGCCTCTCTAGACAAAAGAGTTCACTACAAGCTCCAAAGGACACAAACAATAATAGATTTTCAGCTCTATGTTAGTGTTTTTCAGGTACAGGAACAAGTAAAAAGAACAGACAACAAAAGGAGACTAAAAACAGTTATACAGTTTAAATAGATATGCAGTAAAACAGAAGTGCAGAAAATAGTTGAAAATAAGCACCTATCTTTTTCCAATATCACAGCAGAATAAGTCACACAAGTAATGCCTATGCCAATGTGTGGCCTCACTTCCTTTTTAGAGTGAAAGAACCTTTGCAGCTGAATTTTCACTTTAGTACATACAAGCAAGCAGTGAGTATCACAGTCTGCACTATGGTAATTGCATGTTAAGTTGACACGACCTAAACCGATACGTTTAGTGAGAACAAGTTCAAGCTAGTATCAATGTTTCTCTTGGGTGTTGCCATGAAACTCTGCCCTGGGGTTTGACAATGAAGAAGGTGCTGGTTAGGCGGATGTCATACTGGGAACAAAATTTAAGGAGACACTGTCTGTTTTCATTCATCTTTCCTGTTCCAAACTGTCCAGGACAGGATGGCCTGCTGTGATTGTCACTGCCATCTCTGGCATTAAAGCCACAAAGAGTGAATAACAGTTCATGGGAAGGGACATCAGTGATAGCGGCACTAAGTTCATCATAGAACTTGTCCGTGACTTCCTGGGTAGAAGTTAAAGTAGACATGTAGATGCTGAAGATGTTGACTATGACCACTGGTGTTTGTAGCTGAACTTTCAGCATTCTCTCATTTCCAACATTTGGTATTTTGACCGAACCAGCAATGTTGTTTTTAACTAGGAAATCAACACCATGTTCACTGGTCTCTTCTAAAAACATCCCTTGCCGAAAAAAAGTAAAGTCCTTCTCCCTGAGACATCCAGTGGACAACACTCACTGGCATGAGTAAGCACAAAATTATAATTTTGTGGAATTACTCTCCTTCAACTATTTAAATGTACTGGCCATCCAACTGTATTCCATAGAACCACAACACAAAAGTGCCCACCCCCTTTCAATCTGTCTTGCTCTTTTAATATTAGTGGCTGTTCAGTTAGACAGTTAAAACTTAAGTACCCCCTTTCATATCTAACTGCTCAGTGCACACTGCAGTGTTTAGGATATTAATCAATTTTTTTTCACATTACCTTTGAACATTTACTGCAAGACCACCAGTTACAGGAGAGCCCACTTTCCGCCTCTCAGTAGACATCTTGGGATTAGTGCTTTTATTTTCTCCTGGTGAGAGAAGGACAAAAGGGACATTTTTCTTGGAGGCTGCTGATCACCAGAAAGCCTAACAATTGCTTCATAGGTGACAGCTTGGAATCTGTACTTATATTCTGTTCCTGGTGAGAGACGGAGCACAGTGCATTGATTCCTGACTGTTTCTGGTTGGACGGTGAGTGTCTGTGCTTAATGTTTTTGATTGGTCTTGTTGCTATTCAAGGCATCTACCAGGAAAGGCTTCAACAAGCCTACAGACCCTTGCATCATCTGGGACAAGACTGTGGAACACCAAACAGGCTGTGGCCTGCTTCTTATCTTGGGATTGGCACTAACATTTTGCTTCTGGTAAGAGAAGAAGCAAAAGAGCATTGTATCGTAGCAGAGTGAAGCTGTGATGAGACAAGCATTAGTAGTAGTCAGGCAGTAGCCATTCATGTGACTCCCCTCTTTTCATCATTCTTGACAAGCTAATTCCTTGTTTTCAGTAACTAATGCTTAATTTGTTTCTAACTTCAGAATATCTGCCTAAATACTTCATCCTTAAATTTTCAGGGTGTACTTATTTGTTTCCCCTCAAGTCTTTGGCAGTGCTCTGTACAGACTTAGACACCTTGAGTGACATTCTTGCTGTAAAACCACAACTGACATTTCTCCAGTACAGAGTTGCACACAGGACAACTAGTTTGCAGTGACAAGCACTGTTCCCACAGATGCAAACTGGATACTCCTGACATTGACTGATAGTCTCACTTCAACTGTCTAATCAATAAAAAAGGATCTGTTGCCATGGATATGAACTTTCTCACTGTCTCCGTTACCATCCTGGGGGATATAGTCATCCTGAGGCAATGTAAAAATTGCCTCATGTTTACTGACAACCAATTAATTCTCAATGATATGATATGTGAGAGATGTATTTATACAATGTCACTGGAAGCAAAGCTTTCACATAAAAGTACTCCTAATGTCAATAAGGTTGTCAGTAGTACACATGCTGCACCCACAGCACACAACTCAAAGCAGACATATCAATCCACATAAGCTGAGGCACTTAAATGTAACCTTCCTAAATCACAAAGACCTCCTAGATGAAGTACACATAACACATACCCTCAGAAGCCCCAAATGTGCTCCTTCAAAACAACACCCACATCAGCACATATAGCTACATCTCATGGAGCCTCTACCTCTAAGCCCATAAGGGAAGCCACCTCACAATCCAACATTCTAGTCATTGGAGACTCTATCATGAGGCACACTGATGCCCCTCTCGCTGGGCTGAGTAAGGAGAAAATCACAGTCAGTTGCTTATCAGGGGCTAGGATCTGCCACATTATGCACACACCCAGTTCATTGGACCACGTGTACCAGTATGACTCAGTCATGGTCCTAGTTGGAGTAAATGACCTGAGATGTACCTCCGTAGACTATGTGAAGAGAGATATCATGGAGCTCTTGGAATATGGGTCTCAGGCTGGTATGTGTCTATCATTGAGCATCATTTTACCTTCTCTAAGGATGATGCCACAATATGAACAAAACATGATTGACTTTAATAATTGGCTTAGTTTCTGGTGTCATTCTAAGGTGGTGCAATATTTGTCAGCATGGATGAAGTTCAACAGACAATGCTGCTTTGCCAGGGATGGTCTGCACCTCTCCCCTCTAGACTTTCGAATATTAGCTAAAGCATAGTCATCCCCCATAGTAGTTTTTTTAGGCAATGCCAAATCGAAAGTACTTTCGACCTAGCAAATCAAAACCAAGAAAATATAAAGATATTACTACTCAATGTTAGGAGTCTAAACAAAAAAACTGCACTCCCTAGAAGCTCTCTTCACCTTAGAGAATGCTCACATCTGTGCAGTCACTGAGACATGGATTAAAGCCAAGAAAAGCACACCAACAGTGAAGGCTATAATGCCTTCCACACATTTAGACCCGCTACTTCACAGACAGGGACTAAAGGTGGGGGTGTCTCTATCTACATCAAAAATAAATATACCTCAAAGCTGGTCAAACAAGACAATGCACTTGAGCTGCTCCATGTTCAAATCACCATAGGCAAAAGTTAATACCACTTCCTTGCAAGCTATAGGTCCCCCTCTATGACCCAGGAAACCTGTACCATGTATTTAAACTTATTAAAAACACTAACCATTCAACAGAATACCATATTCCTGGGTGACTTTAATTACCCCACTATTAACTGGGAATCCTACATAACACAAAACACACAGGCACCAAGATTCCTAGATTTTGTAAACACAAACTCCCTGGATAAGATAGTCAATACACCAACCAGAGGTGCAACCATATTGGATCTGGTCTTCACTAATATGGAATAGTGTGGCACACCCCCTACTGTAATGTCTTCCCTGGTAAGGTCAGACCATAAAATGGTCTCATTTGAACTAAAAATAAAACCTGGACACTCAGCTAAAACTGAAATATTCAGAAACTATTCTAAGGCTAACCTCCTGCTAATATGTGATGTTTGTTTGTGTCTTTTGGCTTTTCCCGGTTAGGGGTCGCCACAGCGGAACTCCGGTCCGCTAATGATTGGCAGTAGATTTTTACGTGCTGGCTTGCTGGGCCTAATGCACAACCTTCAATGAAGGAACGCCCATTCATGCATGTCGCCACACAGAAGACGCTCTAACTGAGAATCGAACGGGCAACGTCTAACTGTGAGGCGACACTACCGCAGCACCACCACTGCAGTAAAGCATGTTAATAGCTGCATAGGAGCAGCTGTACCCACCAGGAGGAAGTAGAGAACTAACTCTAAAACAAAACACTCTGGTTGAATCACAAAATCAATAGGCTGTATAACAGAAGGAAGAAAATCATGGCAAAAATTAGGTGGTGCAGCACCCAGCAGGATAAAAACATTCTCATCAAACTAAACAAACAACTCAGAGGACACATACGGTCTACCAAATCCACATTTGAGGTAATTTGGCCTCCAAGGCCAAGGACAACCAAAAAGCATTCTTAAGCTATTCAAAGGCAATACATAATTGTGTACAGAGCTCATTCTAAATGGAACCACCTATACTGAACCAGAATAGATAGCAAACCTCCTGGCTGATAAATTCAGCTCTAACTTTACCCCTCTATCCCCCCTCAACCTTCCCTCAGGAAATACCATCAAATATAATGCCCCCTACTATCACTAAGGAACAGGTCCTTAATGTTCTCTCTAAGACCAAGAACACTGATTCAATGGGCCCAGACATGTCCTATCACGGATTCTGGAAGTACTATATAACTGTAACCTCCAAACAGGCTTCATGCTTAATGAATGGGGAATGGCAACAGTCATCCCTCTACACAAAGGTGGGCGATCTACAGACACTGGAAACTACACACCCGTAAGTCTCACTAGTTTTATATGGAAAGCCATGGAAAGAATTATCATGGAAATTATTAGCAGCGATATAGTAAACCACCAGACTCTGCACCCAATCCAGTTTGGGTTCATCAAGGGCAGATCATGCCTACTCAACCTGGTGGACTTCTTTGAGAAGGTAACCAAAGCAATGGATGAGGAAAAAGTGGTTCACACTGCCTACCCTGATCTGGCCAAGGCATTTGACATAATACCCCACTCAGGCATGGTTGACAAACTCAAGAGGTTAGGTACAAACCCATATGTCACCCAGTGGATAGCCAACTGGCTCACAGACAGGACCCAGGAAGTAAGAACTGGGGAGTCTACCTCTACAAAGAGGCCAGTCACAAGTGGAGACCCTCAGAGATCGGTCCTTAGACCACTCCTTTTTGGCATTTACTTCTCAGAAGTCAAGGACAATGTCAGTGGTCTCTGACTGATTAAATCTGCAGATGATTGCAAATTAGGTCCTGTCACTGAATCCCACAATGACACAAATGTTCTCCAGAAGGGGCTGACACAGACAAGCAATTGGTGCCAGAACCAAGGAGTAAAACTAAATGCCAAGAAATGCATAATAGTATCCTTTGGGAAGTCATCCATCCCGGGTAATGATCATATTGACAACACATCCCTTACAATTGACCCAGTAGTCAGGAACTTAGGGACACACATAGATAGTAATCTAGCCTTTAACCATCATGTGTCTACAGTAGTGAGGAAACCATTCTATGTTGCACAACTTATAAACAAAGGTATGGCATCTAAGTCCAATGAAGTAATTGTTCCACTGTATTCAGCATTCATCAGACCTATCATTGAGTCCATGGCCCCTTTGTTATGTAACTAACCAGGCGTATCCAACAAATGGAACATTCCCAGAGGTTCCTCACTAAAAGAATACAGGGCATAAGTAAAATGTCCTATGCAGACTTCCTCAAGGGCAGGGATTCTGTCTCCTAAAGGCTTATCAGGGCAGATCTAAGTCTCACATACGGGGCATTGTCATACCCCACCGTCATTGCCCTCCTGCATATCCACAAAACAAATTGCACCAGAATTACCCATTGTAAAGAATTAAACCTAGCCTGTGACATAAATAGGACCTACTTGTGAGATAGGTATGTATCCCAGAGACTACTCTGTCTATGGAACAGGCTCTCCATCCATTTGAAGCTGAGTACCTCCCTAACCCAATTCAATTGCAACTTGGACAAATGGATGGGAAACAGGAAATTCATACCGGGTTTGGCACCTGTGCCTCTAATGTATGCAGGCAAGCTGTAAATGGTTCACCTCCTTGGCCCTTGCTTACACTTATGAAGAGTATCAGAAATTGTCACAGATTTGGGATGCATGGCTAGGCTTAAAAAGGCCCTTGTGGTTGTTAGCTTAGTAAACACGTATGAGCCCATTAACCTATGAGCAGCCTTGTTTCCTGGAAAGCCACAATGTCCACCTGCAATCTCCTCAGCTCGTTGTTAATAACTGCCATCTTCCAAACATCACTGATGTTCTGTATATCTACTGTAAGGCCTGAAGTTATTGTCCTTACATTCCATGTTCCTAGCCTAAAGGCTTGTTTATTTTGTTGCTTTTTTTGTTTGTTTTTCCAGGTGTATGGTTAATGGTCCACCTACTGGGGGTTCCCTAAGGCCCACACACCCATGAAGTAAGTGGACCATGGTGAGGGAGCACCTATTAAGCTGGGGGCTGCTCAGCTTGAGGCAGATGTTAGCTTCCCAATGAGATCAGAGGATCTCTCCCACCATCAGAAACAGCTCCTGGTGCCTCACTCTTGCTTAATACTGGTGAATGCTGCTTCCAGTGTGGTCTTATCACTCACAAAGTGATGCCGGAGTGTCCTCTCTAGGATGCAAACCATGACAAAGGAATTTTGAGGAAACAGTTGATGCCCAGCAGCAGGTTCCCCCTCTCCACGCCACTGATGTAATCCAAGGGGAAAGGCAAGGCCAGTACAACTTGGCATCAGTGTCATCACAGGAGCTGCTAGAAGGAGGTTAAGCACAACCTCAAACTGCCTTAGGGGCTCCATCTCCAGAGTATTCTTTGGAGTTTACTCCAAAAACCTTTATCATGAGAAAGTATTGTGACCACAAGGCAGGAGAGGTTTTAAATCAGAGTTCATGAAACTCACCTGCCAGAAGCAACTGGTTTTAAGGTGCCAGTCACCTGCCTTCACCCTTTCCTCTCTCATTACATATGGTTTTTGCTGGGCTTAGAAATTAAGGCACACGTGAAGAACAGGAGCTGGACATCAGTTGTCAGAGGTTAATTGTCATGCCTTGGGAGCATTTTATAGATTGTGGAAGCTTATCCCCACTACCACCCCCCTAGCTATGACAACCTTTAAAACCAACAGATATATGTAAAATATAACAAGCAGTATTAGTTATGATGAGGAGAAAAAATAAACAAAAACAAGATCTGCATGGAGGAATAATGTGCTGGGTAAGGGTAAGAAACTGTGAATATGTGAAAACAAGGGCATTTGAGAAACTGAATATCTTCATCTTATAACTCAGAGAATGTAAAATGTAAATTCTGTGACTGCTTATGAGTGCATGATTGCTCATTTCCAGCTGTATTTAATACTGTTTTAACTGCATTTTATTTTGTTTTATAACTGCAAGAAAAGAACATGAATTATACAAATATTGGCAACACTAGGTAACGTGTCACACAATACGTCAAACAATATGTCACTCAGCCACACACTATTTACATTATTTAAAGACTCAGCTTCCCTTATCCTTACATCCCATACCTCTACTTTGGTTTACTACAACCATATCCTTACATGCCATACCTCTAGTTTGGTTTACTACAACCATATCTTTACATGCCATACCTCTACTTTGGTTTACTACAACCATATCCTTACATCCCATACCTCTAGTTTGGTTTACTACAACCATATCCTTACATCCCATACCTCTACTTTGGTTTACTGCAACCATATCCTTACATGCCATACCTCTAATTTGGTTTACTACAACCATACCCTTACATTTCATACCTCTAGTTTGGTTTACTACAACCATGTCCATACATCCCATACCTCTAGTTTGGTTTACTACAACCATATCATTACATCCCATACATCTAGTTTGGTTTACTACAACCATATCCTTACATTCCATACCTCTAGTTTAGTTTACTACAACCATATCCTTACATGCCATACCTGTACTTTGGTTTACTACAACCATATCCTTACATCCCATACCTCTAGTTTGGTTTATTACAACCATGTCCTTTCTTCCCATACCTCTAGTTTGGTTAACTCCAACCATATCCTTACATGCAATAGCTCTAGTTTAGTTTACTACAATCATATCCTTACATGCCATATCTCTAGTTTGGTTTACTACAACCATATCCTTAAATGCCATACCTCTAGTTTGGTTTATTACAACCATATCCTTACATCCCAGACCTCTAGTTTGGTTTACTACAACCATATCCTTACATGCAATAGCTCTAGTTTGGTTTACTACAGTCATATCCTTACATGCCATATCTCTAGTTTGGTTTACTACAACCATATCCTTACATGCCATATCTCTAGTTTGGTTTACTACAACCATATCCTTAAATGCCATACCTCTAGTTTGGTTTATTACAACCATATCCTTATATCCCACACCTCTAGTTTGGTTTACTACAACCATATCCTTGCATTCCATACCTCTAGTTTGGTTTACTACAACCATGTCCTTACATCCCATACCTCTAGTTTGGTTTACTACAACCATATACTTACATCCCATACCTCTACTTTGGTTTACTACAACCATATCCTTACATGCCATACCTCTACTTTGGTTTACTACAACCATATCCTTACATTCCATACCTCTAGTTTGGTTTACTACAGCCATGTCCTTACATCCCATACCTCTAGTTTGGTTTACTACAACCATATCCTTACATTCCATACCTCTAGTTTGGTTTACTACAACCATGTCCATGCATCCCATATCTCTAGTTTGGTTTACTACAACCATATCCTTACATTCCATACCTCTAGTTTAGTTTACTACAACCATATCCTTACATGCCATACCTGTACTTTGGTTTACTACAACCATATCCTTACATGCCATACCTCTAGTTTGGTTTACTACAACCATATCCTTACTTCCCATACCTCTACTTTGGTTTACTGCAACCATATCCTTACATGCCATACCTTTAATTTGGTTTACTACAACCATACCCTTACATTTCATACCTCTAGTTTGGTTTACTACAACCATGTCCATACATCCCATACCTCTAGTTTGGTTTACTACAACCATATCATTACATCCCATACATCTAGTTTGGTTTACTACAACCATATCCTTACATTCCATACCTCTAGTTTAGTTTACTACAACCATATCCTTACATGCCATACCTGTCCTTTGGTTTACTACAACCATATCCTTACATGCCATACCTCTAGTTTGGTTTACTACAACCATGTCATTTCTTCCCATACCTCTAGTTTGGTTAACTACAACCATATCCTTACATGCAATAGCTCTAGTTTAGTTTACTACAATCATATCCTTACATGCCATATCTCTAGTTTAGTTTACTACAACCATATCCTTACATGCCATATCTCTAGTTTTTTTTTACTACAACCATATCCTTACATGCCATATCTCTAGTTTGGTTTACTACAACCATATCCTTAAATGCCATACCTCTAGTTTGGTTTATTACAACCATATCCTTACATCCCACACCTCTAGTTTGGTTTACTACACCATATCCTTACATGCAATAGCTCTAGTTTGGTTTACTACAATCATATCCTTACATGCCATATCTCTAGTTTGGTTTACTACAACCATATCCTTACATGCCATATCTCTAGTTTGGTTTACTACAACCATATCCTTAAATGCCATACCTCTAGTTTGGTTTATTACAACCATATCCTTATATCCCACACCTCTAGTTTGGTTTACTACAACCATATCCTTGCATTCCATACCTCTAGTTTGGTTTACTACAACCATGTCCTTACATCCCATACCTCTAGTTTGGTTTACTACAACCATATACTTACATCCCATACCTCTACTTTGGTTTACTACAACCATATCCTTACATGCCATACCTCTACTTTGGTTTACTACAACCATATCCTTACATTCCATACCTCTAGTTTGGTTTACTACAGCTATGTCCTTACATCCCATACCTCTAGTTTGGTTTACTACAACCATATCCTTACATTCCATACCTCTAGTTTGGTTTACTACAACCATATCATTACATCCCATACGTCTAGTTTGGTTTACTAGAACCATATCCTTACATTCCGTACCTCTAGTTTGGTTTACTACAACCATATCCTTACATGCCATACCTCTACTTTGGTTTACTACAACCATATCCTTAACTGTCATACCTCTAGTTTGGTTTATTACAACCATATCCTTACATCCCATACCTCTAGTTTGGTTTACTACAATTTATCATCACATGTGAGTTTGAGAGTACTCTAATTGTATGAGACTGACTGTTCTGCTTCTCCAAAAATGAGTCCCATATAGCCGAGATTTCAGAAAATTTACTCGCATCATTAAAGAAATATAGGATGTAGCTCAGATGTTTAAGCAGAATTTCCTTCATGCTAACCAGTAGCAGTGTGTCTTTTGAATTCCATTGCTTGGCACAAATCAGTACAGTAACATTCACTAAGACCCAACCCTTCTTCAGAGCTGGCAGATATTTAATACTAAGTTTAATATGTAATTTGAAAATATGCCCTGGAGCTGATAATCCTGTTCTGAAAATGTTGAGCACCATTGTATATAAAATAAATGCTTTTCTGTTGGTAAATGTATGGAAACTAAAAGGGTTAGAGTGGATGGATAACATCTTTTAAATGCAAGTATTTTCTTGTGTGATTTAATAATAGCAATAAAGTATTTTTGATAAATAAAAAAGAGGCAACTTGTAATGAAAATACCTCTGGCCATTTTTAAATATGCCTCCACCACTACCAGAGGCATTCGGCTCTGAAAAGGTCCAGCATAACTTTTGTGAATCATTTGCCAAACCTAAGCTGTCAACTCTCAAGTGTGATGCATAGTCTTGTACACCTAGTACTGTACTTGGTATCTATTGCAAGTTCCCACTAATATTCTGAGAAATATAATTGATATCATTGGATTTGTGGATATTAAATTCAAATCACAGAGAATATATACTAAGTCTGACATTGTGGTACCTCATGTGTTCCCCTGAATCCAAGGTACAGAGATCATAAAATTAATGTATATAAGAATAATATATATATATATATATATATATATATATATATATATATATATATATATAGATATATATATGGGTCTACTTGAGATTATCAAAATCTCAGTAGACCGACACATGAAACACCGAGCCAAAAAGCTCAACGTGTCAGATTACCAACACATCAGAATGATGACTTCCGAATGGTTGACAGTCCAACTTGAGTGGAACAGGAAATCTGCTCTTGTGGACTTTGTGGTGTGATCTCGGAGTTGGTATATTTAAGTTACGGGGGATAATGGGGGGCAAAGCCCCCCATGGGGGGTGCAGGGGGCATAGCCCCCCCCACAAGAATGTGAAATATGAAGGTAAGTGTTTTAGATTTTTTATTTGTAGTGTATGTTTTATTTTAGTGGTAAGGGTTTAGTGTAATGTAGATGGTGGGTGTGAGTGAGGGGAACTAGGTAGTTTTATGTTGATTTTTGTGTTTTTTCTTTTGTATGTTGTTTTTGTGCATTGTTGTGTGTATGTTTTACAGAGGTGTGTCAGTATTGTGTGTGTGTCAGGTGTGTGCGATTTCAATGTTGTGCAATGTCGGTGTTGTCAGCTCAGTGTTTTGCATGTCAGTTATGTGGGATGATGGGTAAGTGAAATAGATATATATATATATATATATATATATATATATATATATATATATATATATATATATATATATATATAGGTTCCATACACTAGATCGAATTTTCACTAATTTGAAATAGTGCATGGAATGCTCACTGCAGCGAAAGTGCACTTAATCGAAAGTGCACTTATGCGAAGTTCAGTACAACGAATGGGTGTTGTACTAAACTTCCGTGCAGTACTCACAGACCTTAGGGTTAGGGCACGGGTCATAGTAAGGGGATGGCCCATAGGGCTATCCCCTTACCATGACCCGTGCCCTAACCCTAAGATCCGTGATGACTGCAGCGCAGTGAAGGACATAGCAATGTCCTCCACTATGGTGTGATAGTCACAAACCTTAGGGTTAGGGCATGGGTTAGGGAGGGGATAGCTTTACTAACTATCCTCTTACCTAACCCATGCCTAACCCTAAGGACCGTGACTATTGCAGCGCAGTGGAGGACATAGCTTGTTTTTTATGTCCTCCACTGTGCTGCAGCATTTTCGGTGAAGTGCACTTACGCAAAAGTTTGCTTTCGTTAAAGTGAACTTTCACAGAAGTGAGGCTTCCTATTACAAGTTCGAAGTAGTAAACTTTCGTTCTTGTAATAGGAATCCATATATATATATATATATATATATATATATATATATATATATACTGTATACATAGATATATATATATATATATATATATATATATATATATATATATATATATCGGCCCTAGGGCTTATACAAGCCCAGCCAAAAAGGTACTCTGGCTTTTGCCACCCAAGAAAATTATTTTTCTGCGCCGCTGTCAAGCAGAGCCACAGAAGTGATCCCTGGGGTGAATTTCCTATTTCCCATCCAATCATCAAGATTTTTCTTGAAGAGTGCTAATGAGGAGCTTTGTTTGATATAGATAGGTAGTTTATTCCACAGTATGGGAAGTGTCTGGGACAGGAATCTATCCCTCCGGCATGTTCTGTTAATTGTAGTGACAAAGTTTAGGTCCCTAGAGTGTGTAGCTCAGAAGGATTGGGATTTCTTTAAGTGGAGCATGTCCAACAGTTCTGGGTTTGACATAGGTTTGTATGTTAGGCAGAGATCACCTCTGAGTAGGAGATATGCAACGGAGTAAATCTGGAGTTTTTTGAGAGGGTCTGCGTAGGGCATCTGTTTGAGGCCTGTAATCCTCTTTGTGAGGTATTTCTGTGGCCTTTCCAGTTGTTGTAGATGTCTTGTGAGGTACATACCAAAAGGGGTGTTGTACTCTATAATGGGTCTAATGAGTGATGAGTAGAGGGGAAAAATGACCTCTTTTTTTCTGGATGAGAAACCTTTTGTGATGAGGTGTGCCATGTAGAAGGATTTCCTGACCACTGTGGCAATGTGATTATCAAAGGAGAGACTACTGTCCACCTGTGTCCCAAGGTCTCTTATCACGCGTTCGGTCTTACGTAGACTACCGCCTATGTGGTAGTTCATGGGTACAGAGTTTTTACCAAAGGGGATGACACTGCACTTTTTGGCATTGAGCTTGAGGCCATGGCTCTGACACCAGGCATATGGAATACATCAGCTTGGACTCCATACAATTATTTTTCTGGTGATCTTGGATATAAATGGGATAGGTCATCTATATTCTCTTCATGTTTGCTGTCTTGAAATTGAACTCCATAGTCATCATCAACATCAACCCCCCCCCCCTTTTCCCATTTTCCACAATACCACTCATCTATCTTCTTTGACAGTCATGCCTGACTGTCACGGGTCTTTTCTCATGTAGTCCACCTCTTTGCTGGACATGTTCATTTCATCTTGTCTTCTTCCTATTTCTCCAAAATCTTCTTCATTAAATTCTCTTCTGCTTTCCTGCACATGTACCAGCACCACTATAATCTGTTATCTTTGACCTTCTATGCAATTGGAGCTACTTTGCTTTCTGCAGATGTCTTCATTTCATCATCAGTCACAGAGTGTGCATCCTAGCATCTATCTCAGACACTTCATCTCCGTAATCTCTACCTTTCTTAACTGCTCTGTCTTAATTGACCAGTTTTCTGTACTTGGCAGAAGTACTGGTTGCACCATTGTTTTTAGACCTTACGTTTTAGCTTCTTTGGCATTCTTCTATCACACACCATCATGACACTCTGTGCCAGTTGGCTGTAGCCCCTCTTATTCTAGCTTTGACCTCCTCATTTCTACTTCTCTTATTCTCAACCACCCCTTCCGGATATTTGACACTGTTTTAATATTTCTCTTTTGTCTCAATTTTGAGTTTCTTCTGATTTCCTCCATTTGCTGTCATGACAACCATCTTATCTATACTCAGTTTTATCCCAAGTGCTTTCACTTTTGCATTCCATTTCCACATCATTTGCTGAAGTTCCTGTTTAGAGGCTGCTTGTAATGCCACAGTATCTGCATACAGCAGCTTTGTTGATCTATCCCCTCCAACCTGTTTGCTAATGTAGCCCATCATAATTACACTGTCATAGATACTAAAAAATAAGTTTCATTGTTAAAAAAAGCACTGCAGATATTATGGAGAAGGCAGTGGAAGGACTGAAAATGCCAAATCATACTTGGCGATCTGTGATTAATGTAATTTGTTTCTCACTAAATATCAGGGACACTTGGCAAATGTTAATGGAAGTCTATAATAGGTGGGGGGACACACTAGACATTGTGGACAGTCTTTAATAATACTCATAGTCACTTGAAAATTTAACAGAACAGCAACTTTTGCATCATGAAAGATTTAAGGAGTATGGGGGGCATTAGATACCACAGACATTATTTAATACTACCTTAAGCTACTTACAAAGTTACTAGAACAACAGCTTTGGCAGCATGGTTTGAACAATAAGTTTGTGTCTCGGTACACTAGACAACATAGACATTCTTTAAACATTACCCTAAGTCACTTACAAAGTTAATATAACAATGTTTTTTTCAGTGATATGAAAGGATTCAAACCCTGTACTTTTGGCACAAGAAGCAGCTCATAAATAATTAGAGCTTTAGCCCTCTGTGTTAAGTCTAGACATCAGAGGCACTCTTAATATAATTAGTACATTAAGTACCTCACAAAGGTAATGTAGTAAAAAAGATTCAAACCCTGTGCCCTTGGCACAAAGAGCAGCTCATTAGGAATGGAAAGCTTTAGTCCTCTGTGCTAACTGGCAATTTAATAAAATATCGTGCCTTGTATGTTGATACGTTGTCTGATCAATAAGAAGTATGAAATTCTAATATCTGTTATTACTGTATTACTGACTGGCTGTTCGTGAATTACAAGGGACAGACTTAGATATACAAGGCATATATATATATATATAATATATCATGACAGATGTCCGTATGGGTGCAGGGCTCCCATATGTCTAAATGGTCATGTTCAAGAATTCCAGGTAAGGCTGTATGGTATAGTAGACTATACCAGGGAGAATTCTTACATATTGCTCAGAGTCATTTAAAATGCTAACACAGTGAGAGGTCTAGCATCATGAAGCAATTTCCAAACAATGCAAAAAATGAAACTAATGTCTGGCATTGTTGATTGACTGTATTCATCCATGATTTATGAGGAAAAAAAATAAGAGGTTATGTCAGGGACATTCTGAAATGTCAGGGACAAGTAATAGTCATAGTGCTGTTTTTTTTTGTGTGTGTGTGTGTGTGTGTGTGTGTGTGTGTGTGTGTGTGTGTGTGTGTGTGTGTGTGTGTGTGTGTGTGTGTGGGCATGGGAGAGTCATTTGTGGGTGACTGTGCCAACATGCTGCATGGGTTGCCAGTGGTGATTACTGAAAGAAAATGCTGACTAGCACTAGTGTTAACACATCACGCTTCAGAGTGCAAATTAGCCAATCGTGGGGTCTTTCATCATAGAGACTGATGTGTCTCTGTATCACATAGCACTGTTTGGCCTCATCTCTTTGTGCCTGCACTGTGTTTCTCTCTGAATTACAGCTAGTTACACAATAAAAGCTCTATTTTTTCAGTGCTGTGATAATTTTACTAATGCTATGCTCTTTTGTCCCTCTAAATATAAAAATAAATGCATTAATATAATAAATATAAAAATTAATAAAACTAGTGCTGTGCATTGTAGAGATTACTTAGCAGAAGTATATTACAGTGCTGCTCAGATTTGTTGCTAAAACTTATTTAAAAAGGAAAATAAATGAAAATGCATTGCTAATTTGTTATGGTATAAATCTTGTTTGATCACTAGGCATAGATACACATTGTGGACCTGATAAAAACTGTATAATAATTTCAACAATGACAGCACTTGATACTTTTATAGGGTGTGATTTTTGTATATATATGCAAGTTCAGAGACCATAGAATGAATTAAAACAAATGCAAAATACTAAAGAAATGTAATTCATTCTGTGGGACATCCAAATAAATATTTCATAGTTAAGAAGTCATTTGTAGCAGGCTTTTGTATTTTATCAGATAGTTTTACATACTGCATTCATAAGGAATAGTTCAGTTTTGGTGTCTGGATCACAACATCAATAATCTGAAGTTATTACTTTGCAAAGGTCATCACTTTGTAGACTCAAGAACAAAATAAAGATTTTAAAGAACATTGTGTCTTTGTTTTAGTCTGGAGGGATGGCTATTTTTAATGCAACAAAGTTTTGCGAATATGAAATTTTGAATACATATTGACAAACTACATTCTCACTGAAAAATATTTTGCAGCTTTTCATAATGGTGCAACAGAGTGGTTGTTTTTTTAAAAGATATGAGGTAGTTGCATATGAAAGTCTTTGCGGATTGGGAAGATGAAATGGGGATGAAAGTGAACCAATTGTTTACCCTCTGTTTTACCTAGTAATGAATAGAGAAAAATGTAGAAGGGGAATAAAATAAACAGGCCATCATGAGGAATTGTGTCAGGCTATTGAAATGGAACATGGGAAAGAGATAGTGGGACATGGATTATTTTGCATTATGGGTATAGTGCTTCATCAAGAGTGTGAAATGGAGTATTTTTTAAAATACATTATGGTTTTGATGCTGACTAGACTTTAAAATGTATCCATACATGCATAAGTAAGCCAATTATGATGCATTTTTTCACTTCATTACTACTGTGCTGAATTATCACAGAGCAGATCTCATGCTTTATAGCAGAGAAAGATTGCATAATCTGCAAATAAAAATGGCACATTTTCTGGTTAATCAATTAGCCAGGCCATGTCCTTCACTGTCTTTTGTCCCTAATGATACAGATGGCTCATACTATCACAGAGTATAAGGAAACTGAAAATCATGTGATCTGAGTACTAAAAGGAAAACACAGCACATAAGTTCATAAACAAAATATTTTGCAGGTATTTTTGGACATAGTACCTGTACAGAAAAAATATATAATTTAAAAACTGAGTACTGCATCACTGAAGTACAATTTTACTGGTTGAAAAAAGAAAACTGACTATAGCCTGGAAATGTGAGCATCTGAAGTGATAAGTCAGTATGAATAACCTATTGCTGACTATCTTATCTTTGAAGTAGGAAGGAGTACACATCATTGTTACCCTATCTGTCAATATAATTTTTTATTTATTTATTTACCGGGAAAGTCCAACTTGTTACAAAGCCAATTTTCAACAGAAGTCGGGAAAGAAACGCTCCAGCCGCATGTCTTTGTGACGTGGGAGGAAACCCACACAAATGCAAGGAGGACATGCAGACTCTGCACAAAAGGCACCCCATCTGAGAATTGAACCAGAGAACCTCTTGCTGTGAGGCAACAATGCTACCGCTGCACCACTGCATCATCCTAAGTAAGTAGAGAATACAGTAAAGTTTTGTTCGAAATGATGAGGATGCCAACAGGCAAAAAGTATCGGGTTGATAGTTTCAGATAGAAAGTTCCTCTAAGGATAAGTCCACCCCCAAAACATTTTCACAGACTCTCATGACAAGCAGATGACCCATTTCTATAGCACAACTGAACCACCACCTGTGGCTATCTGAAACAGTTCTGCATTCAAAGCAAACCTGGTCTGATAGCTGGGAGGGCCCAATGTAGGGATATATAAATCATGCCTAAGGAGATAAAGTCAGGCCAAAGAACCTGTTGATATGCTGTGATTCCTGGTTGGTGAGTGAGTGGTCCATTCTTCCTACATTATGTAGTATTGTCTGTAGCTATCTGCAGCAATCTTAGTTCAACACAAGACTGATATGAATAGAGAGAAACATGCAGTCGCAAATGGTCATACTTTGAATGTTGAGGAGCACTATCTATAAAACAAAGTTCTTCCTGTAATTCATTAAGGAGTCAAACATCTTTATGGCTGCAAATAGATACCTGAATTGACAAACCCAGTATATCCAATGGTTATGACTATGGATTTAAAAGAAGCATATGCCTTGGCTGTCAATGACTGCTGAATAAGGACTACCGATAGCTCTGTGGATGTACAGAAGCAGTATGCAACTAAGGCAATGTTGTCCCATTGTGCTTCAGAAATCAGATTTTATTAGTCTCAGTTCACAGTTTTCCCTTTCTACTCCAGCTGTGGGAACTGGGACTAATAAAACATTATTTAAGGTGAAAAGCTGTGTTTGGGAACATAATGGTATTTGTTTCTTTGAAGGTGTTTTGTTTATTAATTCACAGGTCAAAAACATGATGGTGAGGCTCTCCATATCCTCTTTCAGAGGCTCAGCTTTTGTCCAAAAGTAGATGGTAATAGTATTTCAACCCCAGAGAAAGTTTTCAACTCCTGTTTTTCTTCAGTTAAGAGTTGAAGATTACCTAGCCATAAGGGCACACCTGGCAAGCTTTTCTCTAGGTCATTTTTCTAACCTCCATGCCTGTCAACCATCAATCTGCCACCACTGTCCTAACTCCACCCATCATGACTGACATCACTGCAGGTGCATCCTATGCTGTTCCCCTGATGGTGTGTGTGTGTGTGTGTGTGTGTGTGTGTGTGTGTGTGTGTGTGTGTGTGTGTGTGTGTGTGTGTGTGTGTGTGTGTGTGTCTGTGTGTGTGTGTGTGTGTGTGTGTGTGTGTGTGTGTGTGTGTGTGTGTGTGTGTGTGTGTGTGTGTGTGTGTGTGTGTGTGTGTGTATACGCATCTGTCTGTCTGTGCTTGTGTGATTTGATAGCTATTGTCTCTGGCTTGGGATTGCCAAGATCATATCCTCATTGGTGTCATGCAGGCCTCCACCTGCATGGGAGCAAATCTGCCATTTGGGACCACCAAATCCCTCCATGCAGGTCAGTATAAGTCATACACTCCCACTTTCTTCTGACCAGCTTTTCCAACACCCAAACTATTAATGAAACTCGAGTCCTATAGATCAGAGTGAAGAATTTATCCTAGCCAGGTTAACTCGCAACTAATAAACTCAACAAAATTCTCTACAGGCTCAACATCTCACTAGGAATGGAGAATACCTTCAAACTGCTGCTGACTGTAATGCATCAGTCTGAAATGGATAACATGGTCCAGTAGTTGTCTGGTTATTCCATTTACAATTTGTTATTGAATACGCTGCTTCATGCAGTCCACTACCTGATATTGTGCAGTTTTGGGAATGTAGATTGTATTCATCTAACATATTTCCAGCTGTGTTTTCAGTTCCACATGTCCAGCTGCAATGCATACGTCAGATGGTGCTTCAAGGTTTCCTTCATTTCCAACATTTTCAGGCATTGAATATTCTCTGTGCTTGTGAGGTACCAAGTCTTCCCTTCACCAGAACTCTGCACAACTCAGAATGGATATCATTAAAAGTGCAGTTTTTGCAAACTGCGTTTGTGCTGATGTTGACATTACCATGTCTGCTATAAGACTAGGAGCCTTGCTTGTCTAAATAATTCCATGTAATGTTGACTCACTTTACTGCTAGTATTCCACGTCAGAGAGCTCCTGATTTGCATGTTTCCATTTGAACTATAGCATCTGAGAGAGAAGGCTTGCATGTTCCCTCTAACCTTGGGTTAGAAGCATGATACAGGATAAATGGTATAGGTCATCTGTTTTGGTGGAGCATGAAATTAATGGAAACTCATCAAAGCATATAGGTTGACACTGCTACAGAGTGCTGACAGCTTTCTTCTCTTGCCTGTGGTCTCTCAACAAAAACTGAAAAGAGTCATGTTGTTTTCAGTGTTCATTCACTTAAGCTGTCAGCACCCACTATGTTTCTTCTTGACATTTGGTCACTTATTTGAAACTCTACACTACCGTCATTACCACCAGTACTTTCACTGCGAAGCTGGAAAATCAAAGTATTCTAGGACTGCTCTTTCCTGTTGAATTCCCTCTGTCCAGTTTCCTGCAGAATGCTTTCTAGTCCAGGCAGATTAGAATAGTAATTAGTAAAATATACTGCACATAGACATGAGTGGTTAGTGTAGAAGCCAACAGAAGCCTCAAACTGAGGTATTCACAGTAAAACTGCAAGTGGTGATTGCCTTATAAATGAAGTTGTGAATGGCATAAGTCTGTGCACAATATCCTTTTCTTGATGCAGTACACAGACAATGTATTTCAAACACCATAGCTGCAGCAGACTGAATAGGTTGGCAAGTCCAAGTGATTTCATTAGCTTAGTCAACTGTTTACACAATAAATAATGCTATGAGTGCAACATTCTCCATTCTAAACTCCTCTAAATAATATACATGCACGTAGAATCCTTATCCTCTGTCCCCACCATTTTGAATATACCTGTAAATATGAATAATCTTCTGTTTCATAAGACTTTTGAATAAATGGTAAATTGGCTGCTGCTGGGACCTCTGTTTCTGTGTTGCTGCAAATGTTGATGGTAGTAGCCCTTATTTTCACAAATTCCAATATCTGTCATTCCTTTCAAAATTAAAGATTCTGAAAATGAACGTATAAACTGTGTCACACAACTAACACTAAAAAGTCCATTTATCCAAACCATTCCAGCATAATTTGTTAAGGAAAAGACCACTGGAAAGAGATAGCTACATGTTAATACCCATCTGGAGAAAACATCACTAGCTTGAGACTATACGTAACATCAGCAAATTACAGCAATTAGCCACAAACAGCAGCAAGACACTGTCCAGCAAAGTCACCCCCTTACAAGAGGCCAACTATATAACCTAAAACTACCTTACCACCTTAAATGAACAAGTCAGTTTGAAACCCCCCCCCCCAAGTAAGGTATTAAATGAAAATGAAGGTGTCCTCTGTGTCCTGCCAGCATTCCAGGATATTTGTATATGGCCTCTAGAAGAATTCATGTAGAGAAGAGACAACCAATAGCTGCCTTATTTACAGAAGAGAGGCAAGGATGAGAGAGAGAGAGAGAGAGAGAAAGAAAAAAAACTAAATCACACATCATTCTGTGCACTAGCTGCATGAATTTGCTGCTCTTCCAGTTTTGAACCAAGGCACAATGAATACCAGTGCAATATTAACATTACTTACTTAACAAAAAGTATGTCCTATGAAATCATGTAATATGTAATAAAAAACCTTGTACGGTTTATATAAAATGCTTAACTTGCTACTAGCCAATATGCTAATGCATTTCCATTTTCTAAACACTGAAAATATAGCCAAAAGTGGGAAAAGGAAGTCTGGGCCATCCACTGCTGACTTAGTTACTATTGTTTAAAGACTTGTCACATCAGTAGCAAGCTAAACAGGAAGACTTAATATCAATAGCTGTATCTAAAGTGTCAAGTATAACAATATACACTGGAATAATCCACTTTAACGATTTCATTAAATTAATGAACAAAGCATGTAGCTCATATTATGCTTCAAACTAGTCAGTGCCTACAAAGAGTCAGGACACTTTTTTTGTGTGTCTCCCCAATCTTTTTAATTTTGCCAAGTGTCTTAACTTAAATATATTTACTACAAGAAATGCAAAGCTTCCTAAATTCTACAAATCTGCAAGATGACAATAGCTTGCAAAACATCTTAATTAACTTAATGCCATTTACATGGAGAATTTGTAATTTGTAGGGTTTGATGATTATGTTATACTAGTGGGTAGGTTTTGTATGGTTTTGGGGTGGGGCACTGCAGTTTATGTGTTTGGGAATCATTGCTGGTGCAGTTGTTATTGTGCAGTGGTATGTTGAGGAATCATTTCTGCCGCAGTTGTTAGCGTGTAGTGGTGTGTTGGGGAATCATTGCTGGTGCAGTTGTTAATGTGCAGTGGTGTGTTGGGGAATCATTGTTAGGGAGTTATTAGCATGTAATGGTGTGTTGGGGAATCATTGCTGGTGCAGTTGTTAGCGTGCAGTGGAGTGTTGGGGAATCATTGCTGGTGCAGTTGTTAGCATGCAATGGTATGCTGGGGAATCATTTCTGGTGCAGTTGCTAGAGTACAGTGTTGTGTTGAGCAATCATTGCTGGTGCAGTTATTAGCATGCAGTGGTGTATTGGGGAATCATTGCTGGTGCACTTATTAGCATACAATGGTATGTTGGGGAATCATTGCTGTTGCATTTGTTAGCATGCAGTGGTGTGTTGGGGAATCATTACTGTTGCAGTTGTTAGCATGCAGTGGTGTGTTGGGGAATCATTGCTGGTACAGTTGTTAGCGTGCAATGGCAGTAATTCATATCTTCAGGGAAATTCTTCCCTTCTCTGAGGTTATGCAACCATGGACTTGCTTGCCCTCCCCCCAAAAAAAGAGTTTTGTTTGATTTTATTTTGTGTAGGGGTTTATTATTTGTTTTAGTGTTATGTGGTCTGTTGTTGCATGGGTTTATGTTACTTGTGTTTGTTATCTCTTTACAACCATTTGATGTTCACTATTTGTGCTGTTTGTACTTTGCTGATATAATTTTAACTTATATACATCTATCTATATATATATATATATATATATATATATATATTCATAAATAAATTCTGCACAGCAAAAATGTCAATGTTTGTGATATCCATCGCATTGTGGTGAATCACAACTCATTCAATCATCAGAATCGGTTCTACAATGGATCCTACAGTGGGAACAGACATGCCAGCACCAAATAAGTAATTAAATTATATATCATGGAACTGCAGACCATGGCTTCACTGTATTGCTTTTGCAACACATCTATTAAAAAAAAAACATCCAAACCATCTGTACATTTATATAAAAGTTTCAAGATATGTGATTAATCACTTGCCACACATTACACTAAAGTATAAGAAAACACCATGTCAAAATGCTTTTGATTGCAGTTAAACAAAAAAGCAACCCAGGTAGGACTACATAAATCTAGAGAAATTGCTACCTCAAATTTCAACAGTTTCTCCATTGTTTAATAAACATATAAATAATTTACCAGTGGATCTATTTTATATAAAAACATTTAAACAGAAATATATACTAAAAAAGGATATTTAACAGACAACCCATTATTAAACAGCATGATCACTTTCTAGGAGGGCATTTAAAGGGAAATACAAGCACCTTCCACACTTAGAAGGTCTGTTAACTGCTGCAGTTACCTTTACTTTTATCACTTGTTTTCTTTTTCTTTTTGTTTACTTTGTTTTTATGTTTGCTAAATTGCCATGCTTAGTAGCTGTAAACAACATGATAGCCATTTGTTTTCAGTCTGTGTTTCACAGTTGCTTAATATACTGCTATGAAGCTGCAAACTTGATACCAGGCTCTCCTTGCACAGTAATGCCTTGTTGGAAAGCAGTTGTTGTCCAGCACGGTATTCTGTTAAATTCCTCTCCATTTTCTTAGAAAACTGTAAAGCATGTTAGCATAAACTGCAATGACATCACTGGTGAGTGAAACTAAAAGGTAAACACATGGAGAAAAAGCCTCTCTGTTGTCAGGATTGTATATCTCCCAGTTGCCCACCTTATCTTCATCGTGGTTACAGAGATTGAAAAGGGGGACTGGGGTATGGCTGAGTCTGGACAATGGAAGCAACTGTGAAACAAATTTCTGCAAAGATGCTCAGTATATTTAAATTCACTATGTACCTTGCATCTAAATGTCATAAATGGTGAAGCAGGTACTCAGCTTTTCTTCACATTCTCCAGAAAATATTACATATTCTTTGCCATAAAATTAACTTACACACACACACACACACACACACACACACACACACACACACACACACACACACGCAAGCACGCACGCACATACACACACACACACACACACACACACACACACACACACACACAGATATATACCCCCACACACACACACACACACATATACCCCACACACACACACACATATATACACACACACACACACACACACACACACACACACACACACACACACACACACACACACATATATACACACACACACACACACACACACACACACACACACACACACACACACACACACACACACACACACACACATATATACCCACACACACACACACACACACACACACACACACACACACACACACACACACACACATATATATATATATACCCACACACACACACATAGACACACACATATATACCCCCACACACACACACACACACACATATATACCCACACACACACACACACATGCACACACACACATATATATACACACACACACACACACACACACACACACACACACACACACACACATATATATACACACACACACACACACACACACACACACACACACACACATATATACACACACACACACACACACACACACACACACATACACACACACATATATACCCACACACATACACACACACACACACACATATATATATATACCCACACACACACACACACACACACACACACACACACACACACACATATATACCCCCACACACACACACACACACATATATACCCCCACACACACACACACACACACACACACACATATATACCCACACACATACACACACACACACACACACACATATATATATATATATATATATATATATATATATATATATATATATATATAAATATATATACCCCACACACACACACACACACACACACACACACACACACACACACACACATCTTAAAATGAAGCCTTGCAGGTACTACTTCTTTTCTAATAGTTTGTGGACTTAAAAATAGTAACCCTACAAAAAGGCTGTTTAGATGAGTTTGACAACATATAAAATGTACTTTATTTTGCCTCTCATATGTTTTGCATGATTAGAACATAACTTTGCACTGAAAGAGCTATGATGGTGTCTAGTCAAGTAATGAAGAAAATGATAAAGGAATTGGAACAAACTAGTTCTCTCATGTTTGCAGAATTTTACCTGGGGATTAAAATGTCCTCTGTTGGCATTGTAAGATAGTTAATCTATATACATCTAAAAAAAACTGTACTCAATTGAGGGTGCCTTTGTCATTTCCCAGAAAGTGTTCTAAAACTACTAGTGACAGCAGTACAGAAACAACATGACCACAAAGGATTCACACTTTTGGTCTGGAATCATAACATTTATTGTCAGTATTGTTCATTCATTATACATTTGTTGACAGACTCATCAGTTCAACCGAAAACATTTTTTTCTAGCAGTGGATTGGACACTCTAAATTGGCCCTAGGTGTGAGTCTGTGCATGTGTGTGCCTTCTGTGGAAGGTTGGGCGCCGGGCTGGCAACTCGACACTGTAAAACTCCACTGCTGATCATGAGCAGACAGGTGATCCGCTGTGGTGACCCCTAACCGGGAAAAGCCGAAAGAAGAAGAAGAAGAATTGACTTTTA